>NW_015505193.1:3756818-3774640 GCF_001515645.1 Sinocyclocheilus grahami
CACACACACACTCTCTCTCTCTCTCTCTCTCACACACACACACACTCTCTCTCTCTCTCTCACACACACACACACACACACACACACACACAAAGACACAGACAGACACAGACACACCAGTACGTAAAGAGACATTTAAGAGGGCTTAATCTCCAAATAACTCTAATTTCACGTTGCAGAAAAATGTGTTTAAAAATTGTGTATGGTCTCTTGTTCTTGTTCCAAGTTACCTTCCTATCCACTGATTTTTGCCTTTTACGAAAGCCACGAAGCCTTCCAAGAAGACAGTAAAGGCTCATGTCATGCTTGCGCTTTAGTCAGGCGGAAACTTGAAAGTTAAGTTGCACGACATAAATGCAATGTTTAGGTATTATTATTATTTTAATTTATGCGTTAGTTTTAGTTTGTACCGTTTACCTTTTTTAAAGTAATGTGAAATAGATTTTTATTTTATTGATGTATTTGCATTTTGAATGTAATCTGGCAATTAAATGGGTTTAGTTTTCAACTTTTCACGGTTATCAATGTATGCAATTTCAGCAATAAAAATGTTAATTTTTCTAAAAAAGAAATTAGCTGTTTATTTTAAGAGATCTATCTTATTATCTCATGTATATTTAGTATTGCTCTTTAATCGATGGAATATTATTATTATGGAATATTATCAGCGTATTAAAGCGACCTCATATCTGGTCTGTGTGTAAATGTGTAACGTTACCCAGGGCTACGATAGAAGTCTCTAACGCTTGTCCTCTGCAGGAGTATATAGATATATTGAGTGTAATGTTGAGTATATGTGTGTGTTTATCGCACGTACCTTTAGCCAGAGCTACAGTGCTGTTCTCGGTGTCGATCGTGTATAAAACTCCCTCGTATCGGATCTCGGCCTTTGAGATCAGACTGATCTTGCTGCCGATATAAGGCGTCCCTCCGCTCATCTTTGCGTGCGGTGTTATCGGACTGAAGGCTGCTTTTCGGTGATTCGGAGTCGTTTTCTTTCAGCCTGGATTTAGCACTACACGGCCGAACTCGAGATGCATGCTGGGAAACGCGCCGCCGACGCGCCGTCACGGTGGTATCGCGAGACTTCGCGGGATTTCGGTATGACTCGCGTTACATGGGGAATTACGCAAGATTCGAAATGCGATTCAAACGCTGTGGGAAGCAAATAATTAGGCGTTCTTACTTAAATGGCTATAAAGGGATTATTCTATATCCCCATGCACACGTGCATTATATCATAATATAACAGTTAAAACAATAATCCCTGAAATCCCGCCCAATCAACAGCTCGTGCAATATATTTATTATTAAAGTCTGTGAAACTGTAATGTCTGGTCAGAATGAACTCTACGATCTCAGTTATGGCCGATGAGGAGAGCTGAGGCATTAGTTGATGCACAATTACATATGCTAACAGCAGAACTGAAGGATTATTCAATCATAAACACACTGAAACATCAGAGCAATAACTACATTATTAAAGCTTAATAATGTCATTCCAAGTACTGTATTCACATGCTGGGCTACTCTTTGACATTTCTGCATGGTTTACCCGATTTTATTCTGAATTCTGTTTCTCTAGCTGCCTGGGCCCAGCTAACAAGAACAAACACTCGTGCAGTCACGTTAATGGAATGGAGTTTAAAGTATTCTGCTCTTTAATAACCTTTTCAAAACATTCTCATGAAAACATTATTTATACATTGCTTTCTGAAACGTTTTGGGTTGATGTTCGTCTAGCGTGTTTTTCTTTTTGAATGTTACCTGTTTCAGAACGTTCAGAGAGCACTCGAAAGTAACAGTCCCGTAATGTTTGCACAATTCTAAAATGGAATGTTCCTGTAACATTCGCAAAACTAAGAAACACGTTTCTAAAACATTTTAAAACTGGATGTTTTAAATGCTCCTAGAACACATTTTCTTAGCTGGGTACTATCTATCTATCTATCTATCTATCTATCTATCTATCTATCTATCTATCTATCTATCTATCTATCTATCTATCTATCTATCTATCTTTTTATCTATCTATCTATCTATCTATCTATCTATCTATCTATCTATCTCTTTTCTTTCTTTCTTTCTATCTATCTATCTATCTATCTATCTATCTATCTATCTATCTATCTATCTATCTATCTCCATTCCCTCCAACTCGTGTAGTATCTTGAGGTGTAACAGGGGAACAACTGTTTGGTTTTGGCCCTCTGACGTCACATCCATTCCCACAATGCCATAGTAACACGACTGCGCACTCGCGCTCGTGGACGCGCACCAGCAGACAGCCCATCACACACACAGAGAGCGAACATGGCGGGCGCCTCCGACCCTCTGGAAGACATGCTCTTCTCCGAGGTGGACGAGAAAGCCGTGAGCGATCTAGTGGGCTCGCTGGAGTCTCAGCTGGTGGGCCAGAGCGACCCGGCCGCCGCGCAGCCCGAAAACGCTCGCCCGGGCAGCGCGAAGCAGCAGCAGCAGCAGCAGCAGGCAGGAGGAACAGCGCAGCTGTCTGCTCCTATAGGCTCTCCATCAGAACCACAACAACAAGCACAGCAGCAGCAGAACGCGCGGAAAGCTGCGCGCAACCCGGATTCCGACCCGAAAGACGCCAGCATGGAAAAGCACGCCAAAGCCCTGGAGAAGGAGAGCCCTCTGAAGTCGCATGGCAGCATCATCATCATCACTACGGCAGCAGCATCCGACGCTCCCGCACCGGGCAACAAAGGTGAGAGCCCGAGGGACACCCGCAAGAAGCACCCGGGGAACACGCGCGCGCTGCGCTCCCCAGCATCCCACAGTCTCAACGGCAACGGAGCCGACGCAGCATCAGCATCACCCAGCTCCTCCAGCCCGAGCAGCACGACTTTCACCGTGTCCAGTAACCCGCAGGCGATCGCGCTGGACCGCGGGACGCCCACCATCGCGCTGCACCGACTCCCGCGTCACATCGTCGCCAGCATCGCGCAGAATGGAAACGGCACGTCCGTGTCCGCGCTGGTCCAGCAGAGCGCGCAGGTCAACCACAGCAAACCACCCGCGGACGCACCCGGGAACAACGCGAAACCCGCGGCGACCTCGGCCACAGCAGCGCTTGTCAAACCGGCTGTCTGTGTCAGTGCGGCTCCGGTCATCAGACCTGCGCAGCAGAGGGTCGTAACGCCGCAGCTGATTGTCAGACCACCGCAGCAACAAACTACAATACAGCTGCCGCCCGGATTCACCATCCCACCAGGTACTTACGACTTACTAGTGCTCGATGTGCACTGCCTACTCTACTCTGACTCTTTTGCACATGTTAGAATAACAGTAAAGTGATGCAGACTCTGAAATAACACAGCTGGAAGTCTGGGTGTGATGTAGTGAGCAAAACACGTGACCCAAATGAAAACTCCCTAATATTTGAGCGTCTTGATTGTTATTCTGCACATCAGGAACACTGTTCTGCTCTTTAACTTGTGATGAGCACTTGTTGATGCTCTTCCTTCACTATCCGCTTTAACTGATCTTTTTAAAAATCCAAATGAAATTCAAATACAGGCACAATTTATATTTGTTTTCAAGCATTTAAACAGAAGCATTTAGCATTAAAAAAAAATTCTGACATCAAGGCACATCAATAGTTTCAAGTGTGTCTAAACATAAACACTTAAACATTTTGTTTCATCATGGACCAAAAAGTGTTTTTCCCCTTTTGAACTTTTGAAAGACTTCAAAAACTTTATTTGCCAAATATATACAAATAAATTCAGTGGCCCAAAAAGTATTTAGACACTTAAGTGACACTTATAAATATGTGAATGCCATTTATTCGTGTCTTTACCTACCATCAGTGTTTTTTTCTCAGAAATGACTAAAAATTACTAACTTTTTATTTGTCAGATGTTTTGCTTGAGAAGTGTGTTTCAGACAGACATATGCTTGCTTTGATATTTTGTTATGTAATATCATGTTTTGCATATAATATAGTGACACTCAAAGATTTTAAAGTGTGACTCAAGTCTCCAGATACTTTATTCTCTTTGAATTATGTATACATTTCCAGTATATGTAAACAGACCTCACACCAGATGATGTTGATTGCATTTGTGAGTTGATCAAATGCTTTCTGGAGCTGCAGCACTGATGTTCTCGTGCTTCAAAAAACCCAGAAGGTGCTGAATGGTGAAAATGTATAGATGAGATCTGAACCTAAAACACGTCTGGAGTTTAAATGATAACTATTTGCTGTAGATGAACTTTACATTGGTGCATCTGGATGCTGACTGATGAGTTTGATGGTGATGACGTGCAAAACGGAGTCAGTTTGGACTCCCCAATGAGCAGAATGTAGATCAAAAAGTGACTTGATGTCTTACAAGTGACTTTCAAGTGATTTATCATGAATCAGTAGATAATTTGCTCTTTCTGTCAGTACAAATATGATAAAAAATACTGTTGCCTTTTCACTCTCTGACTGAGTGTGTTCAAGCACTCTATCTGAACTTTATCTGAATCATTATTTCACACTAATATCAGGAAAAAAAGCTTAGTTTAATTGTGTGATCTGCATTTTAATGGGTCGGTGGTTTTGTTTTATAAGAACAAACTGCTCTTTTTAATACACTCTTAACATCCTACAACACTCTGAATGTCTGTAGTGCAGCTTAGATGGGTCGTTTACATCGAGCATATCCAAAGAAAATTTGTTTATATAGCACATTTTATACATTTGTCTTCACATAATAATACTTACAAATGATCTTAAAACAATTATAACAGAATACATATGAAATAAAAATAACACAAAGTAAAAAAAATAAGCATTTATGAAAAATTCGATTTTTTTAATAAGAAGAATATTTCATGAATCCATGAATTTCTAACAATATTAAAATGTAAAATAATCAGTATCAGTATTTAAAGTGTATATTTCAGGTCCAGGTCACCATTTCTTTTCTCATTCATAATTTTTTTTTCAGCTTGAGAGTTCACTAGTTTATTTGATATGGTCCTGTGGTGTGATAAATGACAGGACAGTGTTGCATTTAGTGTTACAAATACTGTTAAATCTGCATGCATAATATTAACAGAAGACTGAACAAATGAGGTTTAAATGAGAACGTGAGTCACAATACACAATGTCAGCTTAATAAAAGTATTTGAAAGTGAAGTGTGGTGACTCTGTGCTCTGCATTTAACCTATCCAAGTGCACACGCAGAGTAGTGAGCACACACCCGGAGCAGTAGGCAGCCATATTGCTGCGGCACCCGGGGAGCAGTCGGGGGTTCGGTGCCTTGCTCAAGGGTCTCACCTCAGTCGTATTGAGGGTGGAAGAGAGCGCTGGTCTTTCACTCCCCCCACCTACAATCCCTGCCGGACCTGAGACTCGAACCCACAACCTTCGGGCTACAAGTCCGACTCTCTATCCATTAGGCCACGACTGACCCCTTGTCATTTACTCCAATGCTCTTTTTCATGTATCATTTCAGGGAAATCCATGCCGATCAAGACATTAGACAAACACATGCAAAGAATAATAATTAGTCAGAATCTGAATTAAAATCTCACAATTTTGGTTTCAGAAACATCCAAAGCTTCAGCTGTTGATATGGATTGTAACTTTTCATGCACGTTGATGCATGAACATTTTCATTGATGTTTCATGCACTGATGATGCTTCTTGTGATGCTTTGCTACATATTTTTGTTGAATATTGTTTAAAATAGATGTTTAGCATGTCACAATACACAATCACAACTTATTAAAATTATTTCATGTCATTTACCCAAATGCTATTTTTAATTGATTGTTTTTAGGGAAATGCATTCACATAAAGACATCAGACTGATATATGCAAGATAAAAACAAAACAAAAAAACATAATTATTACTTAGAATCTGAATTATTCAGTTTAGTTTTGCTTTGTTGATTGTCATTTTTTTCATGCATGGTTGAGGATTTTTGTGATTCTTTGGTGAATAACTCGTGTGTGTTTCAGGTATGGTGCTGGTCCGGACGGAGATGGGTCAGCTGGTGATGGTTCCTCAGCAGGCTCTGGCTCAAGCTCAGGCCCAGAACAGCATCTCGCCGCGGCCCTCCACACCCACCAGCGTGGCCACGTTCAGGGTCACGACCCCACAGGTACAGCCTGTAATGCTCTAGAGTCATAATAAATCTGACGCTCAGATGACATTTCTCTTAAACAGGATTTCTGAAACTCAAGAACCAAATTTTTCCCAAACCTCCCGCTGGAAAAATCAAATGACATCAAGCTGTTTGAATTCAGACCAGATGCATTTCAACAAACCTTTTTTATTGAATGCTTTTATTTTATTTTATTGATTTTGCAAAGACAAAATTGCAAAATGTTTCTGTGTCACTGAAAAACATCTGCTGTGTTGGGTCGTTCTTGAACGATTCGTTCATTTTGCTGAACGAGACTCAAAGGTCCGAGTCGTTAAAATGATCCAAACTTCCCATCACTAATCAACAGTATGGTAAGGGGCGTAACATTTCCGTCACACGCTTCAGGTATTCGGCCAATCACAACGCACTGGATAGCTGGCCAATCACAGCACACCTCGCTTTTCAGACCGATGAGCTTTGTAAAAATCAACGCTTTCAGAAAGGCGGAGCATAGAGGAGAAACAATAATGTACAGTATGTGGAAAATAATGTGTTTTTTAAACCTTAAACCGCATAAACACATTTCATTACACCAAATACACCAAATAATGTTCTTTTTAGCAACGTCATATGACCCCTTTAACAATTCAGAAACTTTTCACTATTTTAAACAATTCACTATTTTCTTGTGCATTTTTTATTCTCATTTTAAAACATCAGTGTGCAGAAATTATTTTCACATTGACCATCTGATGTACACTATTAAATCTTCTGAACTGTTTTTCTTCAGTCAGAGTTGATGGATGAATGCACATGAGATTCACTGCTGACATCTAGTGGTGTGCTTCAGTCAGTGCATCCCAAGATCAAACGAATCCATTTCTTCTCATGCAAGCAGATTTACAAAGAAAAACAACTCTATTTCTTCAGTGTTTTGTACGTTAAACACTATGCTGTCTCTTTTAACAGTTTTGTTTCAAATGCATTGCTTCTGCAAAGTTATAGCAAACATGAATAAGTACATAAGAAAATCCTGTTAGCTTGTCTTTGCCGTTTTTGTGTTCACATATTAATATCCCTCAACAGAATCTAATATGTATATATGTATTAGGATTTTTTAAATTAAAATTTTTATTTGAGGATTGGAATTTACAGTATATGGCCACAAGAAGGCAGCAGCCGTCATATTTGTTGTTTGTTATATTATTTTAGTATTTTTATTTTTCAAATTATGCAAAAAACTTAATAACGAGCAATGCGTATATTTATTTCTTACCATAATAAGATCAGAGTAGCTTGTGTAATATAATGTAGCTCTAGTGTGTGAGAGTGTAATGGTCGCTCATTTCCAGCAGATGGCGCCAGACGCTCGCATTTATTAGTGGCTCAATGGTTTAAATCCATACTGATGTTTTAATAATGAAGCAGGCCATTCAAACGTTTATACAACATTGCAGATAACAAAACATTTCATTTCTGATGTGTAGCAAATTAGTATGTTTTAACATTTGCATTAATGCATTAGCAGACGCTTTTGTCTGAAGCAACTTACAGTAGAGGATGAAAAGCAATTTGTCATCGAGCCAATAATATTCGCAGTACACAATGGCAGGGAAGCTAGATTAAGAAACAAGCTAAAGCAAAGAAATGCAGAAAAAAGAAGAGGCTTTTTTGTGCAACCAACCATTCAGATCAAAATGATCATGCTATAGGCCTATTTTTGATTTTGTGCCTCTAGAAACAAAATGTAAAATATCATAATTAGTTATTATTATTACAGTAAAATCCTTTCAGTCAGTTGTAATGGTCATGGTGCATAACTAATACTTGCTACCGCAGTTTGATTCTAGTAATTTAGCTGTAATTCACAATAGAGTAACTATATATTGTGGTGCAAACTTTAAATTTTAAGTGTATAAAGTTTACTGCAGTGATGTGTTTCCTTGATAAACTCTGTTAAGGACAGTGAGGTGAGGGTTTATATTCCCAGGCGTCTCCCTTCATCCTGCTGTCAGTCATTCTCCGGTTCTCTGCGGCGGAAGACGCTCCTCTCTCCCTCCGAATGCGTTTAATCATTTATCCTCCAACTGCCTGATCGCTGTAACTTTCAGCGCGGAGCGAGAGACTCGTTCTGATGGCGTCGACGTCAGTGTGTGTGTGGCCCTGAGCTCCTCCGTGTCTCAGGGGCCCTCGGGCGCAGCGCTCTCACTAGGGGCCCAGAGACGAGCATCTGTGAGGAGAGAGCGCGTGTTGGCAGTGACGCTGTTAAGCTGTGGCTCAGTGCCTCGTCTCGCTCACGTGATTATTGCTCCTCACATCACAGCGCTGCCCCTCAGCGGAGGGATTTTCACCCGTGTGTCCCCCTCTAGACACACTCATATCAGGGTTTGCAGTACAAGAATGATCTCAGGATGCCAGGAACACCGGGTCAACACAATTCACCTTCAAATCACAAGAAATAAGAATGAATATATATTCCATATAATTGCATATAACAGTTATTTTGAATATTTTAGAAGTGAGGAATTATTTTATATAAGAACTTAAATTATTTTATATATTTAGGAATTATTGTGCATGTTTTGAATAATTTAGAAATAAGAAATAATTTTATATATGAAATAAGATTTTTTAAAAATATTTTATACATTTAAGATATTTTCAGCATATTTTACATTTTTAGATATAAGAAATTATTTTATAAAGAACTTTATATATTTTATATATAGGCAAAATAAAAAGTTCAACCGAGTATATAGGAGGTTGAACTCAAAACTATATTGTATATATTTAAGAATTATTATGCATGTTTTGAATGTTTTAGAAATAAGAAAATGGTTATGTAAGAAATAAGAATTATTATATATATGTAAGATTTATTTGAAATATTTTAGAAATAAGAAATAATTTTATATCAGAAATAAGAATAGTTTTATATATTTAAAAACAATTGAGCATATTTTAGAAATTTGAAATTATTTTATATCAGAAATTAGAATTATTTTACAGATTTCATATATTGAAAGTTTCTTTTGGCAAATTTCAAACTTTAGAAGAAATCTGCAACCCTCCCAAAGGACATAATTCACTTTAAAATCAAAAGAAATAAGAATTATTATATACATATTTGATAATTATTTAGCATATTTTGAACATTTTAGAAATAAGAAAAAAAACCTCCTTTAATTTCAAAAGTGAAACATGGACTTGACATCATTTCTTTAAAAACTTAAAAACAGTGAAATTTTGGCCGACTTTAAGGCCTTCATCAGACATCATATATATATATATGTATTTATATGTATATTTATTTTGCATTTTACACACACACACACACACACACACACATATATATATATATAATTTAATATTTCATATTTTTAGAATTATTGTACATATACTGTACAATCTTTGAATATATATTAATTGTATGTATTCATTGTAAAATTAGTTTACAACAACAAAGGAAACAGAATTCAAATGAACTGAAATTCAAAGAAAACCACGCAACCCTAATAAGTGCAGTTTTTAACAAGAAAAGGAAAGTTTGTCAAGAAAGTTAGTCTTTAGGCCTTAACAGGCAGATCGATAGATTTTGGACCAGGGTGGGAGGACACTTTATTTCCCAGAATGCTGTGCATTACTTGTTTGCTTTTGTAAATTAGATTTCCGGCTCAGCTTCTTGTGTGTTGTGGCCAATTGAATTTGAATTCCCATTAATATATACTGATAAATACATTTTTTTTCTGTGATAATCAACATTATGGCATAAATGCACTTGATTAATCCTAACATAGTGTATTGAACTCATAACGCTCCTTTAATTGCACAGCAGCCTTAGTGAACGCACACAACACTGAAGAAATGAGTCTGTGTGCCACTGACAAAACTCTTTCAAAGCAGTTACTCATCCAGAGTTTCGGACGGGCATCTTATAAACCCCGTGCTGAAAGTCTGGCTTTCAGATCCTGTGACTCGTCCTTTCCTCTGTGATGCTGCTCTCAATCGTTCTTTCCTCCCTTCTTTTCTGTCTGTTCTCTTTCTCTGGCTCCTCTCCTCCCTGCAGTCTCCTGTTAGCACTCAGGCGATTCGTCCCGCTCCTGCGGCTCAAACTAAACCGGTCCAGTCGAGTTCACCGAGCGCCGCGGCCCAGACCAGCACTGCAGCCGGCCCCGCTGTGAGCATCTGCCCTGTCCCGTCTCTGTCTCTCCTTCTCTCTGTTTCCCACTCATCAGCATCAGTTGTTTTTATGTTCATGTAAGCATTAAGATGCCAGCTGTATCTGACCATAGAGTTTCAGAGGAGAAAAACTGAGTGAATTTAATATTCAGCTGCACAAGGCAGTGCATTACAGCAATTTTAAAAATCTGATTTAATTAAAAAATTCAAACAATAAGATACAAGAGGCCATACTTTAAATTAAAAATATTGTCACAATTTTAGAAGATACACATTTTCGCTAAAACGTTATTTTATTAATAAAATTGTCAATTTTTTGTTAATACAGTGTTTCTCAACTAGGGGAGCAGTTATCCTCAGCACACTTCCAAGATGACTAAAATTATTTAAAATATGACATATATTAAATATAAAATATGTTTTGGAAAATATGAAAATATGAGGTAATTTCTAAAGTGTGATTCAGGGTTATTATCATTAACTAAAACTAAACTGTAAATAAAAACTGAAATAAAATATTAAAAAAATAAACATTTGAAGTACTAAAATTATAATAAAAATAACAATAAAAATGACTAAAACTTTAACTAAAACTGAAATTAAAACTATTTAAAAAAAAAATTAAATACTATCAAAAATTATAATAGTTTATCAATGATAATAAAATTACACTGGTGTGATTTCTAGACCTGAAAAAGTCCAAGAAATGAATAAAATGGTAAGAAGTCGTGTAAATATTTAGAATGAATATAAATGTTTCTAGTTATGTCAGGCTCTACAATATTTTATCAGGTAGAAATCGCTATTTCAGTTAAAAAAGCAACAACAAAAAACCCATGACAAAACAAACAATCACAAACTACTTGGAAAAAAAGTAAATGAATTGGTAATAAAAAGAGCAAATTCTGAAGAACATTCAGCTTTTGAAACATTTGGAATTATGTAATTTTAATGACTTTATTTATAATTATTTAAATATATTGCCACTGCTACTTTCTGTAAATGAAAAAGTTTGAAAATGAGCAGCGCTGTCATTACAGCATGAACTGAATGAACTGATGCAGAACGATCTGCTTTTAATCTGACTGAAATCAATCTTATGTGCTTTTTAATCTACTCCTGTGCTTATCTATAAAGTTGTGTTTTATTAGATTTCTTACATAAAGACAAAGAACAGACAGGAAAAACTCAACATGGCTGTAAGAGATGGAGAGCAAGCGGCTCAGGAGCAAACCAAGCGAACTGTGAGTCGTCAGGTGCAGCGATCACGTGCTCTGAGTTCTTCTCCTCCATCTCTATCTCTCTCTCTCTCTCTCGCTCTCTCTCTCTCTCTCTCTCTCGGCTCCTGTTGTCCCCCGCTCTCTCGGGACACGTGATGTGACAGGGCACGCTGTGGCCGTCTCTCCTGTTCTCTGTGGCCTTGCTGGCAGGCAGACGTCAGCTTGTGTTTATCTCCGTGTCTCTGCTCCTTCCTCCTCTAGAAGGCCCCCGTGGCAGCCGCCGTGGCAGTGACAGCTCCCCAGCAGGTCCAGCCGGCCTTGGGCCCCCAGGGGCCCCTCACTCAGATGCCACTAGCCCCGCAGAGCGCAGCCGCCCCGGCCACCGGATCTCCGCTTGTCTCCCAGGTCTGTGTGCCCTCCTGTATCGAAGCCCGCAAGTTTCTCTCTCTCTTTATCTATTCTTTTTCTCAGCTCAAGTGAGTGACTGTTGGACCCCTCAAGCTTCCCTGGTTAACTGTCAGGACTTGGTTAGGCTCCATCCAAACCACACACACACACACACAGCTGCCAGCATGTTCACGCATAGACAAACTAACACACATGTGGCAGCGCTAGCCTATAGACATCTGGGCATCACATCTGCACGCAAACACAGACATGCATGTTCCCATACACTACCGTTCAAAAGTTTGGGGTCAGTGTGATTTTTTATTTTTTTTTCTGTGATCAAACATACAGTAAAAATGTGAAATATTATTACAATTTAAAATAACAGTTTTCTATGTGAATATCTGTTAAAATGTAATTTATTCCTGTGATTAAAAGCTGAATTTTCAGCATCATTTCTCCAGTCTTCAGAAATCATTCTAATGTGCTGATTTGCTGCTCAAGAAACATTTCTGATTATTATCAATGTTGAAAACAGTTGTGCTGCCCAATATTTCCGTAGAAATCATGGTACATTTTTTCTTTCAGGATTGAAATAGAAATCTTTTATGACATTATAAATGTCTTTGCTGTCACTTTTAATATTTTTAATGCATCATTGCTGAATAAAAGCATTATTTTTTTTAAATTAACTGACCCAAAACTTTTGTATATCCAGGTGAATTTCACAAAGCTGTCAAGAACACGTACAGGTCATATTTAACCCCCCCCCCCAAAAAAAAGAAATATATATATATATATATACATATGTATGTATATTTCTAAGAATTTTTTTTAATATTTCCCTCCCAAATTCTCATTATTTTACTGCAAAAAAAGATAAAATACTTTTCATAATGTAATAAAAAAGAATGATTGAATAATAATGATTATTTAAATTATAAAATATTTATACGTAATGATACTTACTGTTAGTTGTTCTGTCTTTAATTTATACGGATTAAAAAAAGAAAAAATTATTGTTGTGTTACAGTAATTTATATTAAATTATCATACCTAAAGTCAATTAAAAATAATGGGAATTACAAAAAATAAATCCCGGATTCTCTATGGTAATGAAAATTGGTGGCTAAATGTGTGAGTTAAACTGTGTCAGAACAAATGCATCTTGATAATGTCAGATAACACTTAAGCAAAACATGCTCAGGTCAAAGTGTCTGAATCATTTTTGGTCCCAAATTTGATTAGTTTTACTGGTAGTCCACTGTATGAAGAATTTGTGGGTATAATATGTCACTGTTTACTTTATTTTGCTATCCTCACTTACATAAATTAACTATAGTGTCCTGCACCCACTAGTAAATAAATATCAAAAATTATATCTGGTGTCTGAATAATTTTTGTTTTGTCTGTCTCTCTCTCTCTCTCTCTCTCTCTCTCTCTCTCTATATATATATATATTAGTGCTGTCAAATGATTAATCGTGATTAATTGCATCCAAAATTAAAAGTTTTTGTTTGCATAATATATGTGTGTGTACTGTGTGTATTTATTATGTATATATAAATACACACACATAGAGTATATACAGTATTTAGAAAATATTTACATCTATTTACACGTCTATATTTATATTCATATAATTTGTATTATAAAGAAATATATTTAATATATAAAAATAACATATTTTTCTGAAATATATACATACATGTATGTGTATGTATATATACATAATAAATATACACTGTACACATACATATATTATGTAAACAAAAACTTTTATTTTGGATGCGATTAATTGCAATTAATCGTTTGACAGCACTAATATATATATATATAAAATTTGAAAAATCTTTTTTTGTGATGTGATTTTCTGTATGTGATGGAAAGTTTTTATTGATATTTTTGAATTCAGCATCATCAAATTAGCTAATATTAGTTCTTCAAGATGCAGAGCTGTGCTTTGAAAAAATGAAATTTGACTCATGTAAGCTCAAAGGTTAATTCGTTTTCATCCTGCACTAATCATCTCTTCTTCCTGTAGTTTGCATGTTTTTTTTTTTTCACTGTACACATTCATATTTGAACATCTGCTGTCGCTCCTCTCAGGATGCAAAGATCGATCCGGAGGAGTTCACCAGCCGGCTGCAGTCCGAGCTGAAGTCGTCTCCGCAGCCGTACCTGGTCCCTTTCCTGAAGGTGCGTTAACGTGTGTGTGGCCTCCTCCTCCTCTGTGTTCCTCGCGGTCAGTAGCTAGCAGGCGTGTCCAGCCAGGCACAATACATGTCACATCCCACCCGGTCCGAACTGGCACGCTAATGCAGCCGCGCTGTCATGCAGTGTTAGCTCGCTTACGTCAAAATCCTCCAGAAATAGACATCGGCAGCCCGCGGTGTCCTCACGGGGCCTGGGATCTCAGCGAGATGTCTTTGATTACTGAGTTTAATGATCTCTGTCCGACTGTTCAGCCTCTATGAGGAAAAAATGACAGTTCACACACTGGAAATGGAATTGAAATTACACATATAAGATCCTTTTGTTATTGTGAATGATTCATAAGTGCAGGTTATTCTAAAGTTAAAGTTGGTTTTCTGATATTTTGGTCTCTACTAGAAGAGTGAGTGTTTGTAATATTATATCGGGAGCATATTTCATGATTAGAAATGTGCAAAAATGTGCTTTCAAATGACCATTTTAACCTAGACCCAGTCAGGCATACAGATTCAGTAGTTTTTGACATGATGAAACATTTTAAAACAAGACAATTTTACCTTTAACCATATTTTTTTTTACCATATTTCCTCAGCTGATTAATCAGTAAGTTGTTTTGTATTACAAGTTTTTTGAAATGTTATATTTGAATATGCACATGATGCATTGCACTTATTTGCATAAATCTCCAGAACAGAAATCTGAACATTGGTTCCTGTTTTAATTTGTTGAAAGGTTTTTAAAAGAGGAGATTTTGGATTTCTCCATATTTCAGAAAATACAGTCAACAGCCAGAAAAAAAAAATCCCCATGTTTGTAAGAATAAAATTTTAAATATATATCAGGTGAATTATATTTGAACAAATCCCTCTGTAAAACCCTTCAGGATACAGATAGGAATAAAATGTAAATTTTGGCTAATGTAAGTGCATTTTGATAAAATGGCATTAAAAGATAGGAACTATAATTGAAATCTGCAGACACAAATAGATAAAGTGTAATAAAATATAAACACTTAAATGTGTATTTTGGATGATTTTTTTTCGACTAGTCTAAATGAAGACATGCTACGGAAGCAAAATAGCCCAAAATCTCAATGTTAGGGTGAATGAAAAAATGAAAAACAATAGTTCTGCCTGTAGTGTCTTACCTTAAATACATACATACTCCTTTACACACAAACACACGGGTTTCATGACCTTGTGAATGTATTTGATTTCAAAAGTGGGGACACATTTTGTGCATGAAATGTTTATTTTGTTTATGAATGTTCATGCAAGTGTTTACTTTGAGACTAACTCTGTGTGTGTGTGTGTGTGTGTGTGTATGTGTGTTTGTAGAAAAGTCTCCCTGCGTTGCGTCTGTCTCTCCTGAACAGCCAGCAGTCTCTCACTCCGCCTCTGCAGCCCAACAAAACCAGCGTGACGCCGGTTCAGACGGGTGTCAGTGTGCGGCCACACCAGCCCAACAGCACCACCGTACTGCCACAAGTATGCACTGAGCTCCCTTTTTTCTCACATATGCTTCACTTTTCTCTTTCTCATTCATATAATTCAGCAGAAACAATATATAACCATACCATAGATCCTAGATATCTGTTAAATTAAATAGCGACCCATCTGGAAAACAACAAGCATCTGATACACTTAAAAAAGCAGATTTAAATGCATTCATAAACATGTTAGAGACGTATTGTAAACACTCTAATAAAATGCATCGTCCAGATGAAAATGCACACATGAAATAGATGTTTCCATGATGTAGATGTGCTTTCAGGGATCTTACTCTCATATGAATAAAAGCGTTTGATGTACTGTGTGACTGTAATGTTTACAACTCAAAACTCCTGCTTCAGTCACCCACAACTTTTTTTAAAAACGAAATAGTCTCATTCCGAAATCATAATCACAGCCATGACCTCATTAACATATGCCCAGCCATATTTGCATATCATACTTATTCTTTAATTAGAAGCTTGCTTGAGCCATTGTTATTCATTTTACATGCAAAGAGTTAAAAAAGATTATTGATAAATATTACATTTTATTACTATACATTGTATATTTGTGCATATGAATATATATATATATATATATATATATATATATATATATATATATATATATATATATTTTTTTTTTTTTACCATATTTCCTCAGCTGATTAATCAGTCAGTTGTTTTGTATTACAAGTTTTTTGAAATGTTATATTTGAATATGCACATGATGCATTGCACTTATTTGCATAAATCTCCAGAACAGAAATCTGAACATTGGTTCCTGTTTTAATTTGTTGAAAGGTTTTTAAAAGAGGAGATTTTGGATTTCTCCATATTTCAGAAAATACAGTCAACAGCCAGAAAAAAAAAATCCCCATGTTTGTAAGAATAAAATTTTAAATATATATCAGGTGAATTATATTTGAACAAATCCCTCTGTAAAACCCTTCAGGATACAGATAGGAATAAAATGTAAATTTTGGCTAATGTAAGTGCATTTTGATAAAATGGCATTAAAAGATAGGAACTATAATTGAAATCTGCAGACACAAATAGATAAAGTGTAATAAAATATAAACACTTAAATGTGTATTTTGGATGATTTTTTTTCGACTAGTCTAAATGAAGACATGCTACGGAAGCAAAATAGCCCAAAATCTCAATGTTAGGGTGAATGAAAAAATGAAAAACAATAGTTCTGCCTGTAGTGTCTTACCTTAAATACATACATACTCCTTTACACACAAACACACGGGTTTCATGACCTTGTGAATGTATTTGATTTCAAAAGTGGGGACACATTTTGTGCATGAAATGTTTATTTTGTTTATGAATGTTCATGCAAGTGTTTACTTTGAGACTAACTCTGTGTGTGTGTGTGTGTGTGTGTGTATGTGTGTTTGTAGAAAAGTCTCCCTGCGTTGCGTCTGTCTCTCCTGAACAGCCAGCAGTCTCTCACTCCGCCTCTGCAGCCCAACAAAACCAGCGTGACGCCGGTTCAGACGGGTGTCAGTGTGCGGCCACACCAGCCCAACAGCACCACCGTACTGCCACAAGTATGCACTGAGCTCCCTTTTTTCTCACATATGCTTCACTTTTCTCTTTCTCATTCATATAATTCAGCAGAAACAATATATAACCATACCATAGATCCTAGATATCTGTTAAATTAAATAGCGACCCATCTGGAAAACAACAAGCATCTGATACACTTAAAAAAGCAGATTTAAATGCATTCATAAACATGTTAGAGACGTATTGTAAACACTCTAATAAAATGCATCGTCCAGATGAAAATGCACACATGAAATAGATGTTTCCATGATGTAGATGTGCTTTCAGGGATCTTACTCTCATATGAATAAAAGCGTTTGATGTACTGTGTGACTGTAATGTTTACAACTCAAAACTCCTGCTTCAGTCACCCACAACTTTTTTTAAAAACGAAATAGTCTCATTCCGAAATCATAATCACAGCCATGACCTCATTAACATATGCCCAGCCATATTTGCATATCATACTTATTCTTTAATTAGAAGCTTGCTTGAGCCATTGTTATTCATTTTACATGCAAAGAGTTAAAAAAGATTATTGATAAATATTACATTTTATTACTATACATTGTATATTTGTGCATATGAATATATATATATATATATATATATATATATATATATATATATATATTTTTTTTATTTTTTTTTTTTTTTTACACAT
>NW_015505193.1:3779078-3809745 GCF_001515645.1 Sinocyclocheilus grahami
ATATATATATATATTTTGTTAATTAATTTTTTTTATTTACACATTAAACATGTCCAATGTTCTTGTCTGTTTAATTGATATATTAAATGTTTTTTAAATTTTTTTTAAATGTTTTTTTTCTTCTGCTCACCAATTATTTTATGAAATATATACAGTAGAAACAGTGAAATAGTATTACCATTTAAAACAGCTGTTTTCTATGTGAATATCTGTTAAAATGTAATTTATTTCTGTGATGCACAGCTGTATTTTCAGCATCATTAGAAATCATTCTAATATGCTGATTTGCTTCTTTTCTGATTATTATCAATGTTGAAAACAGTTGTGCTGCACAATAATTTTGTGGAAACTGTGATACATTTTATTTTTCAGGATTCACAGATGAATAGAAAGTTCAAAAGAACAGCATTTATTTGAAATAGAAGTCTTTCGTAACATTATAAATGTCTTTACAGGCACTTTTGATCAATTTAATGCATGCTGCTGAAAACGAATTTCTTGAATTTTCTTTAAAAAAAAACAAAACCTTTGACCATTAGCTTATATTGAATATCTTCAAAAGGCTGAAAAACAAAATGTATTTTTTAAGCTATATCGTCCAGCCCAAAGTGTGCCATGTGTTCATAGGACTGAATATTGACTCTGAGTTTGTCTCGTCCTGTAGTATCTCAGTTTGTGTCCTGCTGCCGTTCAGAGGTTTTGCGTATCTCCCCAGGGTTTGTAGGCTCTGAGCTGTAATGTAGGCTCTGGCACAAGAAAACAAGTCAGAGAAATATGCAAGCGGAGGGCAAGTGGAATGGATGGATGGGATTTGCTCAGGGCGGCTCTCAGGGACTCACGGGGGACGGAAGCATCTCTGTTAGTGTGCTTCCTGTTTTCTGCCCCTCTCCTCACTTTGTCACTACCTTGTTTTCTTCCTCTCTCTCTCTATTGTGCTTGGAAAAATTCAGCCTTTGCATTTCAGACCACAACTAGATTAAAGCAATAAGCCCCAAGAAGCCGTGGTTTGTTCAAAAACCCCCTTAGCTGTTATAAATGCACTGTAAACCACGGCTTCACGGGGCTTATTGCTTTTATAAAACGGTTATTCCATATATGTAGCAAGGTTTCACAAAATAAAACAAAGCAAATAAAATGTAACGATATTAATAAAAACAGTATTCTTCCGCCAAACAATGTAGTTCCTCAGAAACGGTTGTGGTTGCAACAAAGTGGTTGCCGAACAACACACAGACGTAAATAAAGGTGTATGCTTGTAGAGTAATTTACAACAGCTTTGAACGTGGCTCAGCCAATCAGAATCAAGGACCGGAGCTCTCCGTTTTATAAGATTATTTTATTAACGCCCAAATTCATCTCCATGACAACATGGTGTAATTATTTTAAATTCTGTGAGGAAAGACATCTGAAAGTCTACATGAAATCAAATAGACTATTTATTTCATAGATACGTGTTCTTTATACATACAAATATGTCACATTAACCCTATAAATCCTGACTTATGAAATAATAGTCAGAAACATCTAATTGTTTGAAATGGAACAGTTGAAACTTTATGTGCTTTTTGTTGAGCGTCATAATTGATGCATCAGGCTTTTATGGTATACATATAGTCTCATATAGTGAGAATATGGAAGCAAAAATATGCAATTTGCTGCAGATGCTGATATTTAATATGATGAAATTCTGAAGCTTGTAATGTAAATCAGTGAGATCTTTATAACAGTACAGCAGATACTGACATACAATTTTATGAATATCAGTCGTCGCTCTATATCTCCAATATTATGTCTTAATAAGATGAGATTGAAATGATCCAAACATATAATGCAATGCAATCCAGTGCTGATTGAGAGATGAAGAAATAAACGTGAGATGTTCTGGAGGCTTGTGAAGATCATTCCTCCGCTGAGGAACAGTGAAAGTAAAGCTTCTGGAAACAAACGCTCCTCAAAAGATCCTGAGGATCAGATTTGAGACTCTAAAACATGATTGATGGAGAATCAAGTAAAGCTGAGCTGCTTCAGTCCAGTGAGTATTCATCTGGAGATATTACTGCAGTTATTCTGACCTTTACTTGATAAAAATCAGTCAAGATTTGACAGCAGAAAGACACGAGAAGCTCCAGCTGAAGCTGGACGTTTGTACAATTACACTAAAAGAGCTTTAACTGGATAAAAAACTCTAAACTCTCAATCAGACGACAGAAGGCGTGCAGTAGATTGTGTGCGACAGGTTTAACAGCAAAGTTTGATCATTTAGAGGCCTTAGAAATGTGCACATTAAATATGATACAGTTGACTTCATAGGGCTGCTTATTCTGATTCGAGACTCACTGTAGACTCTAAGGCTGTTCAGATATCAGTGTAAATTGTAAATCTTGTATGTTTGTAGGGTATCAAGAGGGCAGTGGGTCCTGGAGGTCAGATGCGGATGCCTGTGGTCATCACGCAGACGGTGCGAGCAACAGGTGAGCAAACACCTGAGACGCACAACACAACACAGACGACCTTCAAATCTAACAATCATTCAATTATTCATTCATTCACTCATTCATTCATTCATTCATTCATTCATTCATGTGCTTTGCATGAAGCTCCTGCCATCTGAAACACACATACAGGTGTGCACACACAGATTTGATATGAGTCTTTCTTTTCCTGTCCATCTTAGTCTGATCTGTTATGTTTTAGCCCTTAAAGTGGATTTTCAGGGGGAAAGAGTCTAAAAATACCGTCTCCTGTAGCTGTGGGCTAAGAACATGCCTCTTAAAATCACGTTCAGATGCACCCTGGCAGTCACTGTGTGTGTGTGTGTGTGTGTGTGTGTGTGGACACATTGAGGAGTGTATAGAGGAACTCTGAGAGACAGACTGAGAGAAAAATATAAAAAAAAACCGGCGAGATGCATGAAGACAAAAGCGGAGAATCAGTAAAAATGGCAGCTCGTCCTGCTGTTCTGTCTCTTTTCGGGTGCATCTTATGAAAACCTGTCAAGAAAATGCTAGGGTCATATTTCACCAAAGTCAAATTTGAAAAAATGAGAAATGATTATTTATTACTAATCTCTTTGGTTACATTTTACTTGAAGCTTTTTATATAATGCATTAATTATGCCTTGTAATGCACCTTATAATAACTGTAACTACAGTTATAATTCGTATCGATTAATTGTTGCACCTTTAGTGTATATTGCATTAAAACAAATGACAAGCAACCAATTTCAGATTTAACAAGGAATCTGCAAATATTATAATGCATTTTAACCTTGGTTACAATTATGAAATGAATACCTATTTTACTGCATTATACATAAAGGGTTCAAGTAAAGTGTGGCCATATATTTTTTATTCATTATTAATTATTATTTATTGTTATCATTATTTATTTGAAAGAAAATGAAGCCTGTGTCCATCGTGACATTATTTTTTATGACAATTAAGCACATTTCACACTAAATTCTTATTGAAGTGTTGCAGAAAATCTAATTTTCATTATTGTAATGCAAATCTCTCTCTATATATATATTATACATTTTCATAATTTTGTATTAAATCATTTATAGATTTATAATCTATAATGTATAGATTTATTTAGAGATTTGTAATCATTTATATTATTTTTATTTATAGATTTATTTGTTTAAATGGTTTGATTTTTGCTAATTTAATACAATACATTATTTGTTTAAATGGCTTTGATTTTTGCTGATTTAATGCACTACGCTACAAATCACTTTATTGCAGCAATGAGAATCTGTAATCTGTAAAAGTGAGTTACAAAAACTATCCAGAGACATTACAGTAATGAGACTTTTGTGGTCAAATGGATTTAATTGTCGAAAAAAAGAATAATGTCGCAATGCAGAAAATCTTAATGTTTCTAAAACAGGCATTATTGCAGAATATAATATAATATATAGTGTGAAATGTGACTGGGCTGAGCTGGTTGAGCCCCAGACAGAGTCAAGTTTGATATAAATAGGTGTGTAAGTTCATGATAATGCTGTCTTGTCTTTTCCCAGGTACTCTAGGGAAGCCTGCGGCGATCCAGACGAGCAAAAGCCCTGCCGGCGTCACCATACAGCTCTCAGGAAACCAGAAAAACAAGCTGAATGACCCCGGGGGAGGCTCCTTCAGGTGTAGTACCGGCCGCTGGCACACGGGGGCAGCATTTCTCCAGCCTGCTGCTGATGACTGGGGGCCACTCTCTCAGCTAGGGCCGACGCTGCCTCTCATCCTTCTTATGCTTTCTTTTCTCTCTTGTTTGCTCGAAACTGTCGCTCTGAATGTCAGTGAGACCGAACACATGAGAGAGCTTAAGCTTTAGTGTCTGGTTTACCGGACGTTGCTTTCTCCTTTCATTTAATGTGTGTGGTCATTTCAAAACAAGTTAAAATACCTTGAAATGAACATAGCAGTATAGTAATTACAATTTTTATAATGTTTTTATATAATTATAATGAACATTTATGCATATTTGCATGTATATATATATATATATATATATATAAATTTTTTCCCTAATTTTTATTTTATTTTTTTAATTAATCTTCTATTTATATTTTTTATTTATCATTTTGGTAACACTTTGCAATAAGGTTCATTAGTTAACTACTTTAGTTCACATGAACTAAGCATGAACAATACTTCTGCAGCATTTATTAAACTAACTCATCTTAATTTCAACATTTACTAATGCATTATTAAAATCAAAAGTTGTGCTTGTTAACATTAACTGAATAACATGAACTAACAATGAACGACTGCATTTTCATTAACTAACATGAACAAAGATGAATAAATACTGTATTGTTCATTGTTTGTTCATGTTAGTTAATGCATTAACTAACATTATCTAATGTAAAGTGTTACCATTATTTTTTCTATTTCATTTACTAAAAATAATTTATTAATATTTTTATTTTTAGTCAACAATAACAATGCTGTCTTTTACGATTCACACGAGAGAGCGTAACGTGAAATAGGACATTGATTTGATCTTTTATTTAATGTGCTTTGTAATGTCAAAACAAGCTAAAATACCTTAAAATATAGTAAGTACAGTTACAGTAGTTGATACGGTATAACTTTGGTAGCTTAATATTTATTCATACATTATGGCTTTACGGTAAGATCTATCGTATTTTGCCGAAAGTATGATTATGGTGGTAAACTGCATGACAGTTTCTGTGTTTCCGAGGCACAGATATTGTGCAAATAAGAGAATGTGTTTTTGTGTTTGACTGTTGCAATATCATAGCCAGACTTTAGCTCTGTTCCAAACTGAATTTAAAGTTGCTATCCTGATGCAACATGATGCAGCCTTCCAGAACAGCTTGTTTTGTCCAAATTTGCATGCTGGTTAAACTCGATTGGAATCACTTGTGAATCATGTGCTTCACGTGAGCAGCGCTATGTGTGTGGCCTATGTAGGGCGTTTGATTTCAGGTTTCAGGTTAACTGCCTATGTGTGATCAGTGAGGGTTTGTAAGAAGCGATTGTGCTTTGTGTTTGTGTTTGTGAGTGTGTCACAGGTCACAGAGTTCACTTTCTCTCTGCCCAGGGCTTCAGCCGCAGGCGCTGATTGATAAACCAATAAATCTTTAGCAGTGTGGCTAATTAAGGTTTGCTCGGTACTGACGGCGTGTTTCGTGACCATGATGTTTTTGATTGGCTCTCCACCCATCGGGTAACAACTGATTCAACTGGAAGCCGTCTTTTAGTTTAGTTTAGTTAATGCGGCAAAGATTTCCCATTTGGCATTAAGACTTGTTTTTATTAGTGACTTTCACTATTGCTATAGCTCATACTGAACAGCCCTAACACTAATTGTTGAATACTCATCCTGTACTCAGTATATCAGTGTTATTTTAGTATTATTTATATACTATTAAAGTACTTATTATTATTTAGTTTTGTTTTCTTTTTCTATATTTAATTTTGGTTTTTGTTATGTGTTTTTGAAATTTTTATTAGCTTTTAATTTTTTTTATATTATAATATTATTTTATTAATATTGTTTTTAGTGAAATGTAATGAAATATATTTGACCGCATTTACATTTCATTTAAAAACAATGTATTTAAATATGATATTAAAAATATTTAAATATAAAAACTAATAAAATGTAAACAAAATACAACTAATTTATTTATTTAACTAAAATTAAAATGCAAACTTAAAATAGAAAAAAATAAAAAATCTAATTCAAATCATCAAATATCAAAATATTTAGCTTAAATATTTTATTTTTTGTAATTTTGCTTATTTTACTTGTCACTCAAACACTTATTTCAATTAGTTGCTAAGGCAACTATTCTAATTTATAAGTTATTTAAATTGACATTTTTCATCATATATTTTATTTTATTTCAGTTTTTTTTTATTTAATTTCATTTACCAACCATTTATTAATCATTTTAGTTTTAATCAACAATAACAACACTCATTTCTATCTATGAATATTTTGCAATAAAGTTAAAATATATTGCTTTTATCATCAATAATTGGTCTTTTCCAGTGCTTCAGGAAATGAGCAGATCGTTTACTCAATGACTCACTCAATACTTTTTCTACTCAAAGCTTATTATATTATAAAACGTATAATATATGCTATTTCAAACACTTATTTTTGCTTCAAATGAACAATTTAATGAGCTGGTTGGTTTGGTTAAAGGCTTAAAACTCAATGTTCAATCATTTAAAAAAATTCTTTATGGAGAAAATAAAGGTGCAAAATATTTTAGGAAACAAAGACACTGAAAAGATGATGTTCTTCACTGTTTTAGCTATCATGGTAACTTTTTCATAGTGGGAAGCTGAATGGGACCGATCATTTTTGGCAGAAGAAAGATGAATATGACACACTAATAGTACTCATGACTTCTACACCAAACTATTGAGATGCTCTCATTGATTTCTGTGGCGAGTGGTGGCAGCTAGGCTAACATGCTAACTCTGGGCAGTGCTAATCGCCTCTGTCAGCTCCTACCGTGGTGTCAGGACTCATAGACACCCTGCCCAGCGCGAGAGAGGCATGCGGCCGCCGCGGCTCTGGCAGGGGGCGCGACAGGGCCGTACGCACACACACGGGCACCGGGGGTGGCTGGACGCGGGCGCGAGATGCCAGGGGGTCAGTGTCAGAAACAGAGGTACAGACGCGGACGTAAATGAGAGTGGAGCTGAGTGAACTTTGACCTCTGTGACCAGAGCCATGAAGTTTTCAGCAGTGCCTCGGGTGCAGGAATCTCTGCCGCGCCGCTCCTCTGCTAATGTGCCGTAATTAGGACACTGTTACCAAGGCAACAGGGAAAAAAGAAGAGCAATGATTGGGTGGAAAAGCTGCCAGTCACACTGATGGACTGACATACCTGCCTGATAACGTTAAGGATCGGTGTTATTTCAGTGTTATTTATATCCTATTAGAGTGTTTATTAATATTTTGAATTAGCTTTAATTTTATATTTTCATTTTAGTTCGAACTTTTTGTTTTTATTAGTTTAATTTTTATATTTCTATTTAGCTTTCATTGATTTTTGTTTCAGTTTTAATTTGAGTACTTTTGGTACTTCAACTTGCAGTGTTATTTTATTATTATTTCTATATTGTTATAGTGTATTTATTAATATTTTGATTTAGCTTTTATTTTTATATGTTCTCATTTTAATTTTTGGTAGTTTTATTAACCTTTTGTGACTTTTTCTTTTTTATTACATTATTTATAAATATGATTAGCTTTTTATATTCATATACTGTTGTAGTGTTTATTCATATTAGCTTTTATTTGTATATTTTCAGCTTCAGTTTAATTTTTAGTAATTTATTGTGCTTTTGTAATTTTTTATTAGTTTAAAATTTCTATTTAGCTGTAATTCATTTGATTGAGTTTTAGTTTCAGTACTTTTAGCAGACCTACTTAAACTTTTTATTTCAGTTAGTTGGCAAGGCTTTTTTTTTAAGTTTAAAATGTTCATTCATTTCACTGAAA
Source organism: Sinocyclocheilus grahami (assembly GCF_001515645.1). NCBI lineage: Eukaryota > Metazoa > Chordata > Actinopteri > Cypriniformes > Cyprinidae > Sinocyclocheilus > Sinocyclocheilus grahami. The sequence goes on from NW_015505193.1 coordinate 3,787,068, forward strand.
ATGATTTAAAACAATTTTAGTTTTAGTTTTACACTGCGACCGATGGCTCGGAGTCGGAATAAAAAGCCACCTCTGTTGGAAAAACCAATGATCTGATTGAGTTTATTCTGAATTAAGTTTCTAATTAAACAAGGCGATAATCTGTTACATTAAACATTCATTAAACATCTGATTTCTTTCATAATCAGTGCATGTGTCAAAGACGACTCCAGAGATGTTTTTGGAAGAGAAACTGACATGCGGCTAATATGTTTACACGAGATGCGCTGTTTCTAATTCTCGTGTTTTGTTAACTAAAGTCCTGAAACTGTGAAGACAGCTTTCTGGGACGCGGGATCAGTCCGGTCCGACAGAACTCACATTCACATTCTATCATTAAAAAAAAAAGTCTGTGAACATTTATTTCATTTTATTTAATAGATTTTTTCTCACATGCACATTCCCATTCTGTTCAAAACACATGCACATGGGTAGTTGACAAAGAACATTTCCATATGCATTAATAAATAAAATTAATTTTTATTTTTTGCTCATTCACATTCTGCTCATAATATATGTGATGCACAAATAACATGTCCATGAACATTTATTATATTTATTTACTTATTTATTTTTTAAAATGCATATTCCCATTTATTTATTTATTTTTTTAAATTTTATTTTCTTACATGCACATTGCTGTTCTGTTCAGAATACATGTGATGCGCATGGGTATTTGACAAATAATATAGCCATGATCTTTTATATTTATTTATTTAATAACATTTTTTAAGTTGATGTTTAATGAAATATTTAATAAAAATGTTTTACTTTTTTATTTTATTTTTTAAATAACATTTCTAATCAGTCTTTTTTGGTTGTTTCGTTTGATCCTGTGGCATCTCCAATCTCATATAAGCTCTGAAAACCACCATGAACAATTTAAGAGTTCTATTTCACATAGATGCTGTTCTTTGGAACTTTCTCTTCATCAAAGAATCCTGAAAAACAAAATGCATCACGGTTTCCACAGAAATATTAAGCAACATTGATAATAATCAGAAATGTTTCTTGAGCAGCAAATCAGCATATTAGAATGATTTCTGAAGATCATGTGACACTGAAGACGCTGAAAATACAGCTTTGATCACAGAAATAAATTACATTTGAACAGAAATTCACATAGAAAACAGCTGTTTTACACTGCTATAATATTTCACTGTTTTGAGAGTATTTTTGGTCAAATAAATGCAGTCTTGGTGAGCAGAAGAGACAAAAACATAATACATTTTATTACGACCCCAAACTAAAATAAAAGTTGGCGTTAAGCTAATTATTCGCAATGAGTCACACATTGAACTGCTAAATTGAGTACAATTTCTCTCACAAAATGCTTTTGTTTGATTTAAGATTCAGACTAGAATCTTATGACTTGTATGAAGTTTTTTTTCTCACAAACTAGTTTACACTAGATGTACAGCACTTGTTGTGTCACCCTTGTGTTCGCTACACATTAGATCTCAGTTAAGCGTCAGAAGCCCTGGGGTGTCTGTTTTACCATGCGTTAGCGTGGCCGTCGAGCTGTCGCTGGGAGCGCGGTGTGCGTTAGAAACCAGTAATTCTTCTCAAAGGTGCAGGAGTGTGTGTAGGACGACGAAGCGCCCCCTGCTGGGCCGTGGCGTAGCGGTGGTGTGGTGTGGTGTCGTTGATGGGCTGCTGGAGAACTTGTAGGTGACAGCAAACCAAGGGAGGCACAAATCCTGCCAGCTCGGCTCAATCTGAGAGAAATGCACACACACACACAACCCAACAAAACCCCTGAAAGCCCTGATTCACCCTCACAAACACAAAGATCACATCCGTTACACTCGCTCATGCTACTTTAAACAGTTATGATGTATTATACTTTTAGTCAACATGAAATCGAAAATTGCATGCTTTGTATTTTGTGTGTGCATTCCTGTTATTTAAACAGTAGAGCATGATGCTAGCAAGGTCATGGGTTCGATTCCCATGGAAAACATGAAATAATCAAACACATACTTTGAATGCAATGTTTTTTGTTTTGTTTTGCTTGTTTGTTCGTTTTTGCATAACTTAAATTTCAACAAAAATACGACATTAGAGAACAAAATACATGTGGGGGAGTACAGAGAAAATGCATGTACATGAGTTTGATTACCATGGAAAGCATTACCCAATAAAATACATAGTTTAAATTAGGCCTGGGCGATAAAACGATATCGATATTTATCAACGGTACACCTTCTTCGATATCGCTAGAAAAATTGTTACACATAGCGCACGATAGGGCTGGGCGATATAGCAAAAAAATGTATCAACAATGTAATGTTTCATATCGTTCGGTATCGATAATTATTGACGTGATGATGTGATGGTGATGTAAGTGACGTTGTTCCTTTTTAACGTTTTGTTAGTCTAGCCCACGAGATGCGCCGCTGCTGCGTTATTCATTCAAAATATTAGAGAAATGTAGAAGCTCAATGCGGAGAAGATCTTGAATGGGTTGAAACCGAAACCAAGCCATTCACACAGAACGCATATTCAGCGCATTTTTTAGACGGACAAATATGACTGCTGCACTCGCGGCACACAGAAGAGATGTATAGAAAGCCATGCAAAGTTAAAACAGTTTAAACTTTTAGAAAAAGCGTCACAAATTTGTGGAGGTTTATTCCTTTTCACTGCGTCTCATATGTTTTTAAATGCAGTCTGTGTGATGGGCACTTCGGCTCTTTGGAGTAAGCAATGCATAAATACAGCAAAAATATGATGCTGTTTTGTTCATAATTGTTTATGCAATTTACAAAATTATATTTGATTTTTATGAGTTAATTTAGACGTAATGCATGTTTTTATAGAGTTACTTCCTTGCGTTGACAATTTAAATGCGCTGCATTATTTTGCTCATTGTGCCCTCCTGTGGCCTCGGGAGACAATTAGACCTATACAATAAAGACCTATTATCATTAGAAATTAGATATTTGTTTAATTTTTATTGTGTTTGATTGTTAAAACTAAAAATATTTGTTGTTTGTCTCAATAAATTGTGTTAATTATAAATATAAATAAAAATATACAGTGGTTAAATGTAAACATTTCTTTTCTATTGCTTTTTGTTTTAAAAAAGGTTATAAAAAATGTCAATAATTATCGATACCGAACGATATGAAACGGTTATATCATTGGTACATTTTTTAGCTATATCGCCCAGCCCTAGTTTAAATGCAATGTTTTTTTTTTTTTGCAAAACTTAAATTTGAACAAAAATACAACATTAGAAAACAAAAAACAAGGGGGAATACAGAGATAAAAAAAGTAAATGGGTCATGAGTATGATTCCCACTGAATGCATGAGCTAATAAGTCGGGAAGTCGTGGCCTAATGGTTAGAGAGTCGGATTTGTAACCCAAAGGTTGTGGGTTCGAGTCTTGTACCGGCAGGGATTGTAGGTGGGGGGAGTGAATGTACAGCGCTCTCTCCCACCTTCAATACCACGACTGAGGTGCCCTTGAGCAAGGCACTGAACCCCCAACTGCTCCCCGGGCGCCGCAGCATAAATGGCTGCCCACTGCTCCGGGTGTGTGTTCACGGTGTGTGTGTGCACCCGAGTATGGGTCAACAAAAATACAACATTAGAAAACAAAAACAAGTGGGGGAATATAGAAAATAGCAAATACTGCACAGTTGGGTTTAAACTGAAGGTGTCTAGCTTTGTAAATATGTTGTTTACCCATCATACAAATGAAGTTTAAGACATCATCTAGCACCTTATAGCCACCTTGAATGCAATGATAATCACTTTGGATAAAAGCGTCTGCCAAATGTATTAATGCAAGTGTACTTAATGTCGTTCATGCATGTTCAAATGAAGACTCCAGCTGTGTGTGTGAGGACTTCTGGTCCATCTGGAGTGTCTCATGTAAACCGTGTCAGATCAGAGTAATTGTGTGGTTGAACTGACCCACAGGATGGTTTTTGAGCAAGCGCTCCGTCTGTGGGGACTGAAGCTCTTCTGACAGATTGTTTATAGGTGACGAGTTTTAAAACACAGGTAAACCTCCATGAAGACATTTACAAAAGATTTTATTGTCTGGAAAAGCAGCTTGTTATTTTTTAGGACCAAAGTTCTTAAATTCTTTAATTCATCTAAAGGCTTCTTGTGCTTTTTAAAGAGCCGTGGCCTTAAGAAACTCCTCATGTTTTGACATTTCTATGATGTTTTCAGCATTTCTTTTTCCTGTTTTTACTTGTTCCCTTGTAAGATCTCGTTTGGAGTCATTAAGGACACTCTCAGCACGTTTAGCGGCTGATTTAAATAATTGGTGTGATTACCTTCAAATAACAGTGGAAGGAGAACTTATGTTAATAGCAAATTAAAGATGGGGATGTTGTAGATAGAAGCGCTCAGAAGATGTAGATGGGCACTCGAGTTGCATTTTAATAGACTTCAGACTCAACTCCAGACTCGACCTGAAAAGACTTCAGACTTGACTCGACTCAACAAGAAGCACTCGAGAATATTTTAAACACAACTCAAGTGTTTTATCCTTAACTACTGATATCATGAAGAAAGAACTTGGGAGTTACTTGTATGTTTTTACTATATCTGTGCCACATATTTTACATGTTATTTTATTTAAATAAAAATAAAACAAGTCAAAAGAATAGAAAAAGATTAGAAAATGCTAGTGTTAGAGGGTTAATTTTTTTTATAATAAATAAAAAGAAGATAGAATAGAAAAAGAATAGACAATGCAAGTGTTAGACATTTGGTTATATTAGTGTCAGAATCAGGAACTTCATGAAGATCGGCTAGATGCAGTGAATGTGGGAAAACAATTAAAGATACTGGAATGACCACATACCTCTTCGAACGTTTTACATCTTAAAATGCACCCACAAAGGTTAATAACATTAACATTAAATATGATGCAGTGTGTCCTGTTAAAAACATGAACGAAAAATCTAGCCTTAAACCGAGCATGACGTTTTATCAATATTTTTGTAATATATGGCTTTATTAAAGATATGGCTTTTCTCTCTCTTAATGTGTATGGGTTTGTGTGTGTGTGTATGTTTTTTCTATCCCGGTGGGGACTTAAACCTGAATACACACCAACTCATGGGGACCTAAATTGAGGTCCCCATGGGTAAACAAGCTTATAAATCATTTATTCAGATGCAGTACCTAATAAAAGTAATTATGTCTACTTACTGTCTATTTAACGTTGTAATTGGTGCTATTAATTACGGAAAAAATAATGCGTATGGGTTTATATATTATATAAACTATGTATGATATAGTTTAGCAATATCACACGAGCAAGAGTGCTGTTTTCCCGAATATCTGCACGATTGCAAATGTGATATAGATTTTAATACAATAGTTCAATAAACAAGAAGTTAATATCATGTGAAGTTTTAGACACAATATTGTATTGTCTGCTTTGCTCAGTTTCGCAAATGAAAAATAGTTCAAACAAAGCCACAACAAAACTTTTGTGCGACTCTAAGAAAAACAGCAGTGTTTCGTTCCTGAATTAATCTATTTTACGTTTTTTTTTCCCCGAGTCAATGATTCACTTGCGCCACCTACTGGAAGTTTTAGTTTCATAATTTGATTATCATTTCATTTAAAAAAATAATTTCATATTTCAGTTCTCATTTTAGTTCAAACAAAGCCACAACAAAACTTTTGTGCGACTCTAAGAAAAACAGCAGTGTTTCGTTCCTGAATTAATCTATTTTACGTTTTTTTTCCCCGAGTCAATGATTCACTTGCGCCACCTACTGGAAGTTTTAGTTTCATAATTTGATTATCATTTCATTTAAAAAAATAATTTCATATTTCAGTTCTCATTTTTAAAAAACCATTAATGTTCATCTATTATAATTATTTATGATATGTTGAATCAAAGTAGGAATTTTTTTGTAATGTCTATCCAATGCTGTACTCATCTAACACAATGTTTTTAAATGATCTTTTGGGGGCTATATTCTCATCTAAAATTGATGTGGGATTAATTATTACTAGAATTAGATTAATTAGCAACTAGTGGCTACATCATGGTGTTACAGATGATTTTGAATATGAACGGGCCTCCTCAAATTAATAATTTTACATGTATTTTTGTATCTTGGATTGACTCTATGTACAGGTAGAGGAAGACAATTTGAGCTAGATTCCTTGTAGTATCCCTGGAACATATTTTGTCTTTAAAATACAAGCTTGTAAATAGGATTTTAAGGATGAGAATTTATTTGCAACAATTAATGAAATGACTCCAGACTCGACCCGGACTCGTGATGAAAGACTCCAGACGTCTGATTCCAGCTTAAAGACTCAAGACTTGACTCGGACTTGTGGACATTTCTGGCTCAGAAGGTTTGCAGCGGATTTTAGAAACTGGTGCTAATTATCCTTTAAAGTAAAAGTTGTCAACTCATGTGAAAGAGCTGATTTTCCTTTTTTCTTTTTCATAGGAAAGAGTAATCACAGATTAAAATGTCAGTCTCTAATTTTTCTCCTCAGTATCAGTCCAGTGAAATGGAGAAAGTTGCTCTTGTTTCTCAGATATTTCTCCTAATAAGCTAATATTTTTCTCCAAAATGTCTCAGACTGTGCTTAGATATGCCAAGATTCCTCTATCTGCAGTCAAAAGTCAGAGATCTCAATATGAACTCAAAGAAACAACTGAGACAGAGTTGCTTGTATAAGTCTCTCGAGCTCTTCTGGGTGGTTGGATCAGCTTTGCTGACCTTCCAAACCACAGAGGCTCATCCAAACTCATTTTGCTGAAATTTCAGGAAATCAGGTTTGAAAATGAGCCGCTGGTGCGACAAAACATCCTCTCAACATATTTGTGTTTTAAATGCAGGTCGTGTCGGTTCATCATAACAACTCTTTGTTGTTTCACCACACATTGGACCTTTTTGTGGAAGATTTATAAGACAGGACAGATGTAATTTTCTCTCACTGAACTTCCTTCCAAACATCTGCGCGGTGATGTGTTTTGTTTGATTATTGATATTTTTTTGTAACATCTGCATCTGCTTCTTTCTTGTTTCAGCTAAGAGGTTTGGAGTGACGGACGTACCGCTGGATGCTGTGAACTTCATCTCTCACGCCACCCAGTCCAGATTACGGACGGTGCTGGAGAAAGTTTCCTCCATCGCCCAGCACAGAATGGACTCGTGTAAGGTACGAGACTTGTGGAAGAGATGCTTTTATTGTTTATATACAGTGTTGGGGAAAGTTAAAGCAATGCATTTCAATATTGCGTTACTCCCTAAAAAAAAAAAAGAAATCTGATTACGTAACTCGCATTACTTGTAATGTGTTACCCCAACAGTGTTTATATATGTATCCTGTGTTGCTGTAAATAGTTTTCCTGCAAACGACACTAACATCATCTGACAGTCACAAACACACATTGGTTAATTCGGCTGCTCACAGCAAAAACTAATCAAACATCATTAACATGAAAATAATTTGCTAGAACACCTTAGCAGCTGCCTACTGATGCCCTAGCAAAGCCATAGCAACCACCTTGTGTACCCTAGTAACACCTAAGAAACCACCCAGAATGCCCTAGAAACCAACTTTAACATCCTAGCAACCACTTTAAAAATGCCCTAAAAACCATCTTGGACACCCTAGCAACCACCTAGCTGTGTCTTAGCAACTGTACAGAACTCTTTGGCAGCACCCTAGCAACCACATACAACAGCCTAGCAACCAACCACATCACTCTAGTAACAGCTTAGGAACACCTAAGCAACCACCTAACAATGCCCTAGTAACAACCTTGTACACCCTAACAACCACCCAGCAACCACTTAGAAACACCTCTCTAGCAACACTCTAGCAACGGCTTTGCAAGACCCAAGCAGCCACCTAGAATGCCCTAGAAACAATCTTGAACACCTTAGCAACAACATAGCAATGCACTAGCTACCAGAACTCTTGGCAGCACCCTAGCAATGACCCAGCAGCCATCCAGAATACCATAGCAACACCATAGTAACCACCTAAACAACCCTAGAAACCATCTTGAACACCCTAGCAATGCCTTAGCAACCAGAACTCTTGGCAGCACCCTAGAAATGTTCCAAAATGCCCCTGCAGCCATCTGGAAAACCCTAGCAACACCATAGCAACCACCCAAACTGCCATAGAAACCATCTTAAACACCCTAGCGACCCACTAGCAATGCCCTAGCAACCAGGACTCTTGGCAGCACCCTAGCAATGACCCAGCAGCCATCCAGAACACCATAGCAATGCCATAGCAGCCATCCAAACTACCCTAAAAACCATCTTGAACACCCTAGAAATGCCTTAGCAACCAGAACTCTTGGCAGCACCCTAGAAATGTTCCAAAATGCCCCTGCAGCCATCTGGAAAACCCTAGCAACACCATAGCAACCACCCAAACTGCCATAGAAACCATCTTAAACACCCTAGTGACCCACTAGCAATGCCCTTGCAACCAGGATTCTTGGCAGCACCCTAGCAATGACCCAGCAGCCATCCAGAATACCCTAGCAGCACCATAGTAACCACCTAAACAACCCTAGAAATCATCTTGAACACCCTAGCAATCACTTGCCATTCTGACTGGCTGTTTTACAGAATAACTTGACTGGTTTGCTGAAGTTTGTGTTAATAAACTTTCTGTTTGTATGCATTCTATTGTTAGTTCATTATGCATGTCTATGTGTGCAGTTTTAATGTTTAAATGTATTAGATATATGTATATTTTTCACTGTTAGTTCATGTTAACACACGCAATCGTATTGTTGAAGTGTTGCTGAAATGCTGCTGTTGAAGTGGAAACTTTTGGGCACATGAATTACAAAGAGACCGAAGCAGACAGGTAAACAAACCCACAGCCAGAGAGTCCAACACACGCTTTACCCGCACAGCCGAGCGCATCACATTAAACGCAGCACTCTTTCAAGAGACTCGCGTTAACGGGAACCCAAAACAAACCCACAAAGGAGGAAAAGCAGGTGGCGGAGCGCTTTAAAAGCTGTTCATTTGTGTACATGGCGAACAGCTTAGCGAAGAGGAACGCCGTCACGGACGCACGTTTTGGTTTTTTGTTTTTCTGTTTGGTGTGTGTTGTGGTTTTTTTGTTGCGTCTGGCGCTCTCCGCTCGCTGCTTTATAAATGAGCCGTACGAGACGCGCCTGTGTGAAGAAACTGACATCAGCAAAAAACAAGAGCGTCCTGAAACAGGCACGGCTGACTTCATAGCCATCAAAGCACAGGAGAGACGGAGGCAGGGATGAGAGGAGAGACGAGCTAATCAGAAAATGAAAAGAGGCAGGGATAGCGCAGGAAGTGCGCAAAACATCGAGGTCGCTTTCTGAAGTAAACATGTTTTTTGCGTTCCACCCATAAACTTCTGTCTCACCTGCCTAAGAAGAAAGTTTTCATCATGATTGTGTCATAAACACTCATAAATAAGTGAAAATGTGCATCAAAACTGACCTCTTTCTCTGTGTCTCTCTGCAGGAAGACGAGTGGCACGAGCCGTCGTCTGATGTGCGCTCGCAGCTCAAGTTTTTCGAGCAGTTGGAACGGATGGAAAAGCAGAGGAAAGATGAGCGAGAACGAGAGATTCTCCTCAGAGCAGCGAAGGTAATCTGGCACCTCGTGATCTCTCAGATCCTCTCGTTTATGGCACATAAATGTTAATGACGGGATCTCAGCTGCAGGAAAACAGAAGTTCTTCACACTTCTTCAAATACATGGGTTAGATCACCCACGCTTATTAACTCTTTTCCTGCCAGCGTTTAAAAAAAAAATAAAAAATTGCCAGCCACCACCAGTATTTTTGATCATATTCACAAAAGTGTAATGGCACCCAGAATATTTTGTTGTATGAATATCTAAACATGCAATATAGCAAAACAAAGAACAGAGTCTCTGGTTTTAAACAACAACAACAACAAAAAACTGTTTTATTCTAGCTTCATGCAAACTTTTTTATCAACACTTGAATGTAGGTAAATTTCATGAAAAAAGCAATATTTTGAACAAAAAGCTGAGAAAATCGCGTTTTTGTAAAAGACTACATCTGGATCAGATTCAGAACGATGATCAAAACATAGATGGAGTAGATCGCTTCCATCAACACATCCACATTTTGTTACATGAAATAAAATACACTTTTAAATGAAGAAAATTAAAATGGAAAAAGTATATATATTTCAGCTAGGTGCCAAAGCAATATTTTTCTTTTCACTTAATTTTAGTAAAAAAAAAAAAATAATAAAAAAAAAAAGTATAATAATAACAATAATAAAAAGAATTTGGCATATAAAAAAAATTATAATAATAAAAACTGAATAAAATCTAATAAAAATGACAAAAACACACAACAAGATTACAAAAACATTAAAGTTATAATGAAAATGCAAAATGCAAAAACAAAAACTATGTACAATATAATATAATTCTCAGTAGTATCTCAATGATCCTGAGCCAATGACATTAGATGAGCTTTGGAAAGACAAACAGAATAAATATCTGAGTACATCACTCACAAATCAAAAGCATTCTTGCATAATTTGTTGTTTAAAATAAATCAAATAACAGATCTCTAAGTTCTGTCTAAATCATTCTGCAACACATTGTACAGATATCAAATTACAATAACAAAATTAATTGGCAATGGCAGTTTACCCAAGAATGTTTTTATTTACAGAGAAATGCTCTTACTCATCTTTCATGAATTTGGCCTGTTATCCCTGGTCCGCATCCATTGATGGAGCTCAGTGTGCTGTGACTGATCACAGATCAGCCCACAACTTATCTGAAGATGCTGGAACAAAGTTTACCTTTATGTGTAGTGCGGTGCGTCTGATCCTGTGAAATGACCAGGAAGCCCCAGGAAACAGAGGCACCACAGTGAAATATTTCGGCTCATTTCCGTCATTAATTAATATAGCTCAGAGACGATGACCCACCGTAAAGACCCACTCGCACGGCCGAGTCTCCCCTCCCTTCAGCCTAATGCCATTATTATGCCATAGCTCGACCACGCGGGAGATTATATCTCCCAAAACCAGACAGTTTAGCTCATACGCGAGCGCGAATGGCCACACCGACCTCTGTGACTTTGGGCCTGGATGAGACGTTACGCAAGCTGATGTATCGCAGTTGTTAGGGATTTCAACTCCGCTGAAGCCTAAAATGCGATCAAGGAAACATGCATATGTGTTTCCAGCTCAAATGCATTGTAAATGTATCGTCTGTAGCTCTCTGAACTCAACAAATCATTGCCAGTGTAGTCTGGAAACAATGAATGAATGAATATTGACAGACAGAACAAACAAATCTTGCTTTATTTTGGGTTGAGGTCATTGTGAGGGAGCAGAAACCCAATCGTTTGTGTCCTTGTATTCTCGCTCTCGTCTTTAAGCTCAGCGCGATTTGACCCCTTAAACATGAACCTTCTCAAATAAATCTCATCGTTCGTTTCAAATATGACTGGAGTCTTTGGGGACGAGCACGAGGGCCAGGGGCCAAACGCATTACTCTCAGCCAAGATAGCGACCAGTACGTGAACCGCCTGATATATTTAAAACCAATTAGCAGCGAGGAAGGGCAGAGTACTGCCGCCCCTCTCCTCACCGAGAGAAGGGAGAGTTAGGAGCCGTTCTCATGGGGCAATTAAAAAAAGACCGGAGACCTAAACACAAAGCCCTCAGGATCACACGCACACACCTCACACATCTCTCTCGCTTTAAAAGAGACAAAATGAGAGTAAAATCACACAAGGCCACGATTAAATGCTTCAGCAGAGAGAATTACCCTCTCTGACCACACACACATAAATGCACAAATCCAAACACACGAGCAGGACTAGAAAGCTGCAGGGATGATGTATTTTTGTATGTTAGCATCACCCTGGTTCCCTCAACAAGATTTTGGATTATTGCAGAAAATAAGCTCTGTCACCAACAAAAGTTTATGATTCTTACACATTTCGTTCATCAAGATTATTTCCACAAATGAACACAACCTTTATGAAGCCTAAATGCGATCAGCAGAAGTAAAAAGCTGAAGTTATGGTATAAGAGAACCATACTATGGTTATAAACTTCAATGTCCACTAAACTTCGGACAACTCTTCAGAATCAGAATCAGAAAGAGCTTTATTGCCAAGTATGTTTGCACATACAAGGAATTTGTTATAGTGTCACAAGCTTCCAGTACACTGAGACAACAACAACACACAGATAATAAAAGTGAGATGTGAATAAAAAACACATGCATAAATATAAACCACAAAAAAAAAGAATAAATTGTATGTACAGGTGTGCTATAGATGGAATAGGAATATAATAAAATAAAATAAGTTGTAGGGATTTAATGCATATTTAAATACAGTGCCTCCTTTGCATATTTAAACATAACATTTTGAAATGAATTTATTTTGAAATGAACTGTTTTCCCTCCATGTAATGCATGAGTTACAAAATAAAGATGCTTATTTTAAATGTCGTAGAATAGAAGGTGAAAATACCTTGAGCTTGTGTTAAACACAGACCTTATTTCAGGCATGTGACCAAAACCCCCTGACTTCAGCATGATGGAACCAGAAGTGCAAAAGTGCTCATTTCTGGGTTTTAGGACTCATTCCTGCAGCACTTTATGTGACGAAAGGGCCACTAGATGCATGTTTGGGCTTACAGTTTCGACACTGGCACAAGCATGCACACACAAATTGGAATAATTGTTTAATTTTCTACATTTGTATACACACACACACACACACACACACACACACACACACACACAGGTTTGTTTTTATGGTTTATGGGGACTCTCCATAGGCGTAATGGTTTTTATACTGTACAAACCGTATATTCTATTGCCCTACACCAACCCTACCCCTAAACCTACCCCTTACAGGAAATTTTGTGCATTTTTAGATTTTCAAAAAAACTCATTCTGAATTATTTATAAGCCTTTTGAATTACGGGGACACTGAAAATGTCCTCATAAATCACCTTCTCGTTGTAATACCTCTGTCATACCCATATTATTATTATTATTATTATTGTGTCCTCATAAACCACATAAACATGCACACACACACACACACTGATGAGTGTCAGGCTGCACCTGCATTTGTAACTGTGTGTGTGTGTTGTGTCTTTTGATTAGTAGTTGCCTATGGCGGTATGTGTGTTCGTGTGTGTGTGTGTGTGTGTGTGTGTGTGTTTGGAGGGCACAGCCGTAGGCGTAGAATCACTCACCACTGAACACACACACACACACACACACACTCCGTCCTTGACATATAAGATCTGCCCTTGTTTGTCCTGAACTATTTTAGTGCGGCAGATGAGGTGAGCTTACGACATGCGCTCACCTGCCGTCTGCCCGTCTCTCCCTCCATCCTTCCTTCTGTCGTTCATCCTCCCTCCATCTCTCTCTCTTTCTCTCCCAGAGTCGCTCGCGGCAAGAAGATCCAGAACAAGCCCGTCTGAAGCAGAAAGCAAAGGAGGTGAGGCTTCCATCATTACCACTGACATTTCAAGGCTCCCGCAGATGAATTTTTTATGTCGTGCTACATATGTAATGCCATTTAAAGTCTGACTCTGGGGGAAAAAAAAGAAAGAAGAAAGTTTGAGGAATTATTTTAATTGATTGATGTCCTGTGAAAAAAATGAGCGTTTTCCTCTTTCTCTCCAGCTCTGAGCTGGTATTTAGGAGAATGTGCTGTGCGGGGCAGAATGGGGAATCTGATTGGAGATGAAGTCAGAGTTTTTCCCGTTTGACGGATAATTTGCAGAGTCCATTAGCATCATAAAGGCGGATGGCGTGGCGCTCGATCTGGTCCTGTGCTCGCAAGACGGGAGACAATTAGTAATCGTTACTGCGGTATGAGGCACAAATTGCTTGCTTGTGTCTTCTCCTGCATTGATTTTGGTTTTTTACGCTGCCAATTAAAAGTAGTGCTGTTCTCAATTCCTGGTAGATCTAATGACGCGCTAGTTTTAGGGAAAACAGTTGACTTTGATGCGAGGCTGATGCATGTGTTTGTGGTATTTGTAGAAACAACTTCAGCTTTAGACGCATGTGTTTGTGACGTGCACTGCGATGTTTGCACTCGGGCCATCACTGATGGTGCATGGTGCTGTGGATGTGAGTCCAAACGAGCCCTGTTTTGAAAACCTCCTCTGATACGAACACAGAAATGCATTTGTAAATTTGCTCACTTGGTTTGATTGTCCGACCCAAAGCTGAGTTTTATCCCACCCTTCCACCTGCAGCTATGTTTCTACTGTCAATTTGAGAAAATGACTTTGCTTTTAAAACTAAAACTAAAATGGATAAAGAACAAGCAAGTCCTGTGTGGACATCAGAGTTGTGCAAAATTCTGAACTGAAGAATTGACTTTTTTGCAATTCATGAGTTGGAATTTGAATGGAATTGGCCACAACTCTCAGGAAGCTGAATTGGACACTTACATTTACGTTTACATTTATGCATTTGGCAGATGCTTTTATCCAAGGAAACTTACATTGCTTTCAAGTTACACATATTATCAGTGAAAGCTTTCCCTGGGAATCAAACCCATAACCAAATGTGTTATTAGCTAGCACTACAGGAAGATTAATTAAATGTGTTAAACATAAAGAATGATACGTATATGAATTAAAAAGGTTTCTAAACAGATCAAACTTTATTATTATTCAAAGTTTGTCTTTGCAAACCTTTTTTTTCTAGGTAATAATTCACATGCCGTTATAAGAACTTCAGTTCATTTTACATTTATATTTATGCATTTGACGCTTTTATCCTTAATTACATTCAAGGTATATACATTTACATTTGATCAGTTCTTGCTTTTCCTGGGAATCAAACCCATGACCTTGGCCTTGTTAGTGCCATACTCTACATGTTAAGCTACTGGAAATTCTACCTCCTTAAATTCAAATAGCAATTCTGCATCCTGTCTGAAACGGGAATTAAAATTTAAATTGATTCTCAATTCAGTTCTGAATGGTGCACAGCCCTGCTTGACGAGCTGCGATGATAAATGAATTATACACACCATCTATAGCGGTTTACTCTCATGCATTAGGCAAGATTGCTTTTGTACTAATTGTGAACAATCCCCAGACCCCCATTAACTATCTAACTATCTTATACCAATTTTAATGTTCTCTAAAGAAAATGCAAGTGTTCTTGTTCATGCAAACCTCTTTTTTCTATGCTGAAGTGGTTGCCAAGGGGTTGCTGTGCAGTTGCTAAGATGTTCTGAGTGTTTTTCAGCATGTTGCTGTTGCTACAGTGTTTTGGGGGGTTGTTAGGGTTTTCTGGTGGTTGCTAGGTGGTTCTTTTCTGTCTAGTGGGAAACGTGATCAGTAATCGTCTGTTCTGTAGATGTGCATTTGTGGTATTTTTTCACCTGTTTCATGGTGCAGCTGGTGAAAATGATGCATTTAATTACTTAGTAAAGAAACAACGCACCTTTTCTCAATAGCACACATGATTTGAGGAATAACAGTCTGCAGCATAAACGCTGAACATTGATACTTAGTTCTAAGATTTGGTAACTAATTGTCACCCGTGTATCTTCTTCACTAGATCTCCTGACTGTCATCTGTCCATCTTTTTTTTAGGTATCACCCTTGTTTCCTCTCACTCTCTCTCTCTTCTGCTCCACATTAGAGAGGTGTAACCCTTTAGAGTGGATTGTAGTCTTCCCATCAGCCTGTGCTGTATGTAAATGAGGTGATTTGTAATAGGCTGTGCCTGAGGCCGTGTGATCAAAGTGGATCTCCGCCCTGTTAAGTGGCAGGCAGCTCATCATCTCAACACAGCCAGATTAACTTTCCAACCACAGAACGACTACTACAGCTCTCACACACACACACACACACACACACTCGCTCCGTCTGTGTCATCAAAAACTCCCAACTTGTTTCCAATCAGAATTTTAAATAGGCTGAAATCTCACTTTTATTTGCTGTTGCACCAGAAATGGTGTTTTTCCGTCTCTCTCTCTCTCTCTCGCTCTCTCTCTCTCTCTCTCTCTCTCTCTCTCTCTCTCTCTCTGCGCGCAAACACACTCCATCTCTCTCTCTCTCTCTCTCTCTCTCTCTCTCTCTCTGGGCGTAATGGCTGTGGTCGTTTCTCAGTGCGGTTCTTCCTCCGGTTTTCATCTCCTGATTGGCTGCAGGCGACAGAGCTGCTGTTTGCGTCTGTCGTAGAGGTTTCGCACATCTGCCCAAATTTTCATCAGGATAATGAGGTTGATCTGCACTGCTTTCACTCTCTGTGACGGGTAGAACGACGAGAGAGAGGTTTATTACTCATAACCACACCATGGACACACACACACACACACACACACACACACACACAAGAGAGTCTTTCTGCATCTCTTGTCAGTGTCACTAGTAGTCACATTTATACCAACAACTTGATTTCACAACTCCTGATAAGATTTGCACAACAATTTAGTTTAAGGGGAAATGTAGTTTAAAAAAATTCTCTCATTTACTCTGCCTCATGTATTCACAATTTCATTTTGTGTTCCATAGAAAAGATATTTACAGGTTTGGAATGATGTGGGTGAGTAAATGATGACATAATTATCATTTTTGACTAACATATCGTATATCTTGTCATATATTTGGGACTTTTACACCTTTTGATTTGTCAGATTTAATGTCTTTAATGTCTCAGTTGTTTCTCCTAGATTGCAATCAGGGTTGGGAAGGTTACTTTCACTACAGATTACAAAATACATAAGTTTTGCAACTTAATCTAAATACTTTTGAATATTTTGGAACACTAATCAGGTATGTAAAAAAATAAAAATATAATTACTGATGCTCAAGAAGGCAACTTGATGCATTAAGAGCCGGGGTGTGTAAACTTTCTGCATTGGATAAATTGTACTTATTTTGTCTTCTGGAAAACATGTAAGTAGTAGCTTTTGAAGGGCAGTATTAAATAAAAAAAAAAGATCTTTAAACAAAATAAATTTACACATCATCATCCTATTCAAAAGTTTACACCCCCTGCCTTTAATGCATTGTGTTTCCTTCTTGAGCATCAGTAAACATTTTCACCTTTTGTAATAGTTGCGTAAGAGTCAGTTAAAAAGATGGATCTCAAAATCATACAGTCATTGTTGGAAAGGGTTCAAATACACAGAAGACGCTGAAAGACCAAAGAAAGATGTCTCAAACTATGCTCAAACCAGCCAAGATACCAAAATCTGCAATCAAAAGTCTGAGATCTCAGCTTGGTCTCAAATATTCCTCATCAAATTCTCCCCAAACCAAACAATCTGCTCTTCTAAGCACATTCATTTTATATCATTATTTATGATATAAAAGTTCATATTGAGATCTCTGAGATTTGATTGCAGTTGAGTGCAGTTTGAGACATTTTTTAGGTCTTTTCTGCCAATCTGTGAGAAGTTTCTCCTGAGTCTTTTTCAATTTGCTCTCTTTTGAAATCGCAATTGTGATATCGACGAGATCTGACTTGTGATTTGTCTTTCCTTTGGGAGACTCCATTAAACGAGCGTCTGCCTCGACAAGCGCGTGCATCTGATGGACAGATGTTTTCTGATCGGGGCAGGTTTTCTATCATTTGTCTTTTTCTGCCCTTCACAAACATCCGATTCCCCGTAATGTCATCGAGCACGTGTGTTCAGGAACCTATTTCCACAGTCCTCAGTGATGCCCAAAGGTCAGATGGGATATTTTTTTAAGTGCCCAGGGTGAAAATCAATGACCAAAAAAAGAGACAGGATGCAGGAACCGGGCCGCCCACTCTAATCAGCAGCGCCTCACCGCAGATACAGCGAATCTGCAGAGAAAAGCGGAGAGATTGCGAGGGGACACATGACAAATAGAGAGAGGAAGAAGGCAAAATAAAGTGAAAGAAGCCGCAAATACATAAAAGAGAGCGAGCGAGAGAAGCCCTGGCAGATACATCACTGTGTCAGGTCACACAGACACTCTGCGGCCACAGATTCATCATCGCTGCCCCGCTCTCAACAGGAGAGGAGAGGAGGCAGGGCAGAGGACACAGAGTGACCACTGCTGAACACCTGGGTAAACTGGTGCGTTTGACCTCAACAGCCCCTGGTCCAGCGCTCCCGCCGGCCGATGTGTCACAGACAAGGACAGAGTAACAGAGGTGGCGTAAACGTTGGCTCCCGGTGATGCTAAACGCACAAGTTTGAACCACTGCTGATGACTGTGAGTGGACATCAAACACAGAAGAAGGTCAATCAGAGATCTTTAGACGCGACAATTTAATCTGAGACCAATCAACAGATAAATCACATTCTGTCATCATTTACTCACCCTAAATATATATATATATACATATACATATATTAAATATATATATTTACACCCTAAATATATATATATATATACACCCTAAATATATATATATATACATATATTACATAATACTTTTACATTATACTTTTGTTCAGCAAGTGTTAACTTGTTAGTGCGTCTGCTAGGGGCTGCGGTCTTTAGCCTCCTTGTTAGTGCGTCCGCCTCCCATGCCTGAGACCCAGGTTCAAGACCCACTCGGAACAAGAACGAGGTGTGGCGGTGAGGACCCGGGAGAGAGGGCTTACATTGGTGCCGTGACCCGGATGGGGGTGAGTGTAATGGAGGCCAGCGAGTAGGTGCTGTGCAGATAAACCTCACTCCCCTGATCTCAAGAGACACGCTAGGGGCTGCAGTCTTTAGCCTCCTTGTTAGTGCGTCCGCCTCCCATGCCTGAGACCCAGGTTCGAGACCCACTCGGAACAAGAATGAGTGTGGTGGTGAGGACCTGGGAGAGAGGGGCTACATTGGTGCCGTGACCCGGATGGGAGTGAGGTTTAGGGGGTGAGTGTAACGGAGGCCAGCGAGTAGGTACTGTGCAGATAAACCTCACTCCCCTGATCTCAAGAGACACGCTAGGGGCTGCAGTCTTTAGTCTCCTTGTTAGTGCGTCCGTCTCCCATGCCTGAGACCCGGGTTCGAGACCCACTCGGGACAAGAACGAGGTGTGGCGGTGAGGACCCGGGAGAGAGGGGTTACACAAGGATGCATTAAATTGATCAAAAGTGACAGTAAAGGCATTTATATTGTTATGAAAGATTTCTATTTCAAATAAATGCTATTCTTTTGAACTATCTATTCATCAAAGAAACCTGAAAAATTAAATGTATCACGGTTTCCACAAATATATGAAGCAGCACAATGGTTTTCAACATTGATAATAATCAGAAATTGTTATGAAAGATTTCTATTTCAAATAAATGCTATTCTTTTGAACTATCTATTCATCAAAGAAACCTGAAAAATAAAATGTATCACGGTTTCCACAAATATATGAAGCAGCACAATGGTTTTCAACATGGATAATAATCAGAAATGTTTCTTGAGCAGCAAATCAGCATATTAGAATGATTTCTGAAGATCATGTGACACTGAAGACTGGAGTAATGATGCTGATTACATTTTATTACATTTTAACAGATATTCACATATAGCACAGTTATTTTAAATTGTAATAATATTTCACATTTTTAAATGAATATTTGATCAAATAAATACAGCCTTGGCGAACAGAAGAGACTCTTTCCAAAACATTAACAAGTTTTACCAACTTCAAACTTTTGAACTGTTCCTTAAAGGTGAAGTTTGTAATATTTAGATTTAGTTTCTGTCAGTTTAATGTGCAGAGTCACTATTAGTCAGTCATTGGGAATTTGACTTCCTGACGAGTGAAACACTGTGATGCTTTTAGAACATCAGTCTGCCTGTTTGAGCTTCTGTACATGTCATCTTCTGGCTCGACCAATGACTGGAGTTAGGGGGCGGGGCTATCTGTTTGACTGACCAATAGAGATGAGGCAGAAGGGGCTGTAGGAGGCTGCCAGTAGCAAAATATTTTAATATATAATAACAGATATAGACAGTACTGTTGTAGCCTGCCACAGGAATAGAGTTTATGGTTTGAAACTGAAGCCCTATATTACCTGTTTCCATTAACAGCCCAATTAGACCAGTTCTGAGAGTTTAAAAACACAAAAATATGGTCCGATACACCTATGTGGTCATCATTAATATAACTTGGACTCATTTATGAAGATATTACGTGGCATTCAGACATTATTGCTTGTGTTTGGTGAGTGAATTTCACTTTATCCCTGACCCGATTGAAAACCGTTTGTCCTCTTTCTCCTCTATGTGTCTTACTTTCTCACTATCTTGTTCGTATTTCACATCCTTGTGAATCTGAGATCCTTCACGTGAAACTTGGATGTGTCCGGTGGGAATCTCTTGGCTTTTTGTTCGAATCATTTTCCTCAAATATTTTCCCTCCTCAGGCGATTGCAGTTTCTCAATCCTCCATTCTCACCATTCTTTTTTTCCTCCGTCGTGTTCTCTGTTTTATTGCTAGCGATGCATTCTTACACCACAGCATTGTGGGTAGCAGCCTCATCCAATAAGACTGACATACATAAAAGAGCCACAGACACAAACATCCATAATGCCTTGTTCTTTCTGTAAAGTAAACTATCCTTTGGAAAGTGTGACTATGCAGAAGGAAAGACTGTGGATTGGAGGTTTGTGTGGATTGATTTTGCCAAGATCTCAGAATGTGAGGGAATATTTCCATCATAGAAGGAATTTGAATCATTCTGATACATTAAAAAAAACTATTTGAAGAAGTTCGAAAGTATGTTTTAAATGACTCCAGATCTGTTTTTTAGGTTACTGATGTTTGCTAAATTAAGCATAATTATTATTAGTGCTCATCGCAAAACATAACTAGAGATCCATGCAAAAATGCATTTCATCAATTGGTTATTTGTCTTTTAATAGTAGCACGTATGATTACTTGGGTCCCGAATTGTGAGTAAAATGTTCTCAAGAGTGTTTCAGGTTAAGTCTGAACTTCGTCTCATTTTTTTGAAAATGTCATTTTTTTTATTGGTTTTCATTATGCATAAACTTAATGCAAACATAAACGAACACAACAAGCACAGTAATAATAATAATCAGATGTTTCTCCAAAAATTGTTTAGGACAAATAAAAATATAAAAATATAAAACAAATAATGCTATAAAATGATCATATGTCATTGGCAGAGTTTAATGAGAAATATTCAGTTCGTATCGATATCTTGGCAAATCTGAGAACAGTTTAAGACATTGCTGAGAATTTCTAAAGGAGACACATTTGAGATCGCCAATGTCTTTTTTTTCAAGATGAAAAGCAGGTCTGTGGCCATTTGCTCTCTATTTAATCTCATTTCTGTCTAGGAGAAACATTTTAGATACATTTGATTTAAATCTCAACAAAAATCCTAAAAAAAAATGTTCAAAATCTCACAACAAAGCCCTTTTTAAAAGACAAAAGACATCACTCAGCCGCTGAAACGTCTGTCCTGAATCTGTTTTTATTTTACTCTTTGTGGCTGCTTGTTTCATCCCTAAGATTCCTGAAGTCAAATTTCAGATGTAAGAAAGAAGGAATGGGGAAAAAAGAAGCGGAGAAGAGAAGCAAGCTTTAAAAATACCTTTGGTGTTCCTGTGTGTTTGTGAATATTATTACAAAGTGCTGTAATGAGAGAAAGAACAACACAAAGCGAGATTTTTGCCTGTGAGCGAGATGGCGAGGAATCTGAACAGCGAAAGGCCCGAGTGTGTGTGTGTGTGCATGTGTGTGTGTGCATGTGTGTGTGTGTGCATGTGTGTGCGGGTGTGTGTGTGCGTGTGTGTGCGTGTGTGCGTTTGTGCGTGTGTGTGTGTGTGTGTGTGCATGTGTGTGTGTGTGCATGTGTGTGCATGTGTGTGCGTGTGTGTGCATGTGTGTGTGTGTGTGTGTGTGTGTGTGCGTGTGTGTGTGGTCGCCTGTAGGAGGTCTTTCTCTTTGTACGTGAATCTCCTTGGGATGTTAGCAGCAGGGGGATCAGGAATGAAGAGCTACTCTTTTGGGGATGAAATGATGGGTCTGAGTAACAGAGAGAAAAACACAACGAGAGAGAGAGAGAGAGAGGCAAATGGGACACAATGAACAGAAAGATGAAAGGGACAGTGTTAGAAAACCAGACTCCAGACTAGCCATGTGTTTATTGACCACACAGACAATTCAGCTGAGCTTTAGAGATTAATAAGGGAGAGTAATTAATAAATTACCATTTATTTATGGTACATATACTCCATCAGATTCCTTTTTTTTGTCACTAACTACTACTGCCACTATAACTAAGTAAATGCTGCCATTTCTCTACACTTTAAGCCACTTGTTTTTCCACATCTGTCTGAGATGAAGTGAGTTTAATTTACAAATAATATGTGAATAGATTGCTATGAATTTAAAAATTATATAGACTGTTGTTCAAATGTTTGGGGTCGGTAATGTTTTTGAAAGAGTCTCTTCTGTTCAGCAAGGCTGCATTTATTTGATCAAAAATACATAAAAAATGTGAAATATTATTACAATTTAAAATAACTGTTTTCTATGTGAATATCTGTTAAACTGTAATGTATTTCTGTGATGCGCAGCTGTATTTGCAGCATCATTACTCCAGTCTTCAGTGTCACATGATCTTCAGAAATCATTCTAATATGCTGATCTGCTGCTTAAGAAACATTTTTGA
>NW_015505193.1:3812488-3859611 GCF_001515645.1 Sinocyclocheilus grahami
GTGTGTGTGTGTGTGTGTGCGTGTGTGTGTGGTCGCCTGTAGGAGGTCTTTCTCTTTGTACGTGAATCTCCTTGGGATGTTAGCAGCAGGGGGATCAGGAATGAAGAGCTACTCTTTTGGGGATGAAATGATGGGTCTGAGTAACAGAGAGAAAAACACAACGAGAGAGAGAGAGAGAGAGGCAAATGGGACACAATGAACAGAAAGATGAAAGGGACAGTGTTAGAAAACCAGACTCCAGACTAGCCATGTGTTTATTGACCACACAGACAATTCAGCTGAGCTTTAGAGATTAATAAGGGAGAGTAATTAATAAATTACCATTTATTTATGGTACATATACTCCATCAGATTCCTTTTTTTTGTCACTAACTACTACTGCCACTATAACTAAGTAAATGCTGCCATTTCTCTACACTTTAAGCCACTTGTTTTTCCACATCTGTCTGAGATGAAGTGAGTTTCATTTACAAATAATATGTGAATAGATTGCTATGAATTTAAAAATGATATAGACTGTTGTTCAAATGTTTGGGGTCGGTAATGTTTTTGAAAGAGTCTCTTCTGTTCACCACGGCTGCATTTATTTGATCAAAAATACATAAAAAATGTGAAATATTATTACAATTTAAAATAACTGTTTTCTATGTGAATATCTGTTAAACTGTAATTTTATTTCTGTGATGTGCAGCTGTATTTTCAGCTTCATTCCTCCAGTCTTCAGTGTCACATGATCTTCAGAAATCAGTATAATATGCTGATCTGCTGCTTAAGAAACATTTCTGATTATTATCAATGTTGAAAACAGTTGTGCTGCTTCATATATTTGTGGAAACCGCGATTCATTTTATTTTTCAGGATTCACAGATGAACAGAAAGTTCAAAAGAACAGCATTTATTTGAAATATAAATCTTTTGTAACATTAGAAATGTCTTTACTGTCACTTTTGATCAATTTAATGCGTTCTTGCTGAATAAAAGTATTAGGTTCTTGTAATTTGATGAATTATATATATATATATTATTATATTGTATATTAAGAAGGCATTTGTTATATAATTTCTTTACAGTACATCAGAGCTAGACTGTGTTGCTTCTGGCCTCCAGTCATCATTTGTTTCGAGCCATGTTTATGCAGCAGCTAACGTCATTCATGAAACACAAGTAGAAGGAATTTCAGTGTAAATCATAAATCACATTTATGCACCACTTTATGTAAGAATGGTTTATGTATGATTCAAACTGATACTACGTCTGCCCGTCACATTGATGCAACAGTTTACATGCAGTAAGAATGATTTTACAAGCAATTTACAAAGAAATTCCTTCTGCTAATGGTTCTTGAATGAGGCTTAATATATATAAAATGATTTTGCTTTTCTAAAATAATGGTAAAAAAATCAAATAAACTATATTTGTAAATATATAATATAAATAAATAAAGTCAATTTTTAATGCCAGTGAAATTCTGGTGATATAATTTTATTTATAATTTTTACTCTAGACAATTTAATACGAATAATTAAAAAAATAAATTTCACAGAAATTCCTTGTGCTCATATTTCATGAATAATATGTGTACAATTATTTTGCTGCTCTAAAATCATTATTGCAAAATCTTTTGTATACCAATGCAATTCTGTTTTCATGATTTTAGTTTAGATTTATTTTCATGTTTCTGCCGTTTAAGTGTAGCCTCAAGCTGGTTAGTGAACACTGTGTGGTGACGTGCAGCTTCGGT
The DNA here is from genome assembly GCF_001515645.1 of Sinocyclocheilus grahami. Lineage (NCBI taxonomy): Eukaryota > Metazoa > Chordata > Actinopteri > Cypriniformes > Cyprinidae > Sinocyclocheilus > Sinocyclocheilus grahami. The sequence continues at coordinate 3,814,230 of NW_015505193.1, forward strand.
GCTTCCAGTGCAAACACAGCGTGACCCTTGACCCTTTACACTCTCCGCTCGAGGAACAAGATGGTGCACATGGCCTCTGCCTCTCATTTCTCCTCTCCCTCGAGCGTTTGAGCAAAAGACGAACAGAAAAGGCCCGAGCGAGAGAAAGAAAGATGGTCTAGAGTGAGAGAGAGTTTTGAGAGAGTGTGCAAACCTCGTCCGCATGTTTCCATTAGATTGTCGTGTTGGCTAATTAGAGAGCGGCAGCATGATTCACCTTGTTAATTAGAAGGACTTGCACACCATCGACACCCCGGGGCTCCGAGAGGGCTCTACTTCAGCGCCTGCAGTCTCTCCTTCTCTGAAGATCCTTTTGCTTTTTGAGTCGAGAATGAATAAATTATTGGCGCCGTCCTTTCTGTGCGCATTCGACTCTTCATCTGCCACCGATGCAAATTACAGCTGATCAGTCGAAGGTGACGTCGTGCTACTTACAGAAGAAGGAAAAGAGGTTAAGAGGGGGAAAAGACTGCTTGCCCAAGCACGGGTGACACTTTCTACTTAGATAAGCGGGTTTTTAATGATCTCCTCTCGCAGGAGGCAAACGATGTTGCTTGAATGCGTTATTCCAACTTCATATCATAACGTGAAGCGCTCTCTGCTCATGCCAGCGCATTGCTCCCATTGTTTTCACTGCTGCTAAGTTAATAGCGCCAGCAATAATTAAAGATGGATACCAGCCAAGGTCAAACGGCGCTGTTGAATATGAATGGTGCTTTAAGAGCAGGAAGTGACCTCATAACGCCCGGGGCGTTTGTGTAATTGGGGTTTGGCTTGAACTGCAGGTCTCTAGAAATCTCTCCACAAAGACCAAACTTCAGCAGCTGCTTTAAAAAGCCAGTGCTTTTGCTGTATTTGATCTTCAGTGTCTTTCTGCCCAGCGTCAGCATGTCAAGCCCTGTTTGACCCTGAGGTCAGTGCACAGAGAGATCAATGATTTACACATTACCGTGAACTGATAATGGACATGATGACTCTAACCGGATCTGCTCAATAACTGCTCAAAATTGCTAAAATTATAATTTGTTTTAAAAAATAACTAAATGAATGACTTTTCCTTTCAGTTCATTGTCTGGCTTTTGAAATACAACCATGTTTTATTTTTCCGAAACTGCAATTATGAACTGATAATGGACATGATGACTCTAACCGGATCTGCTCAATAACTGCTCAAAATTGCTAAAATTATAATTTGTTTTAAAAAATAACTATATATTTTCTAAAATGAATGACTTTTCCTTTCAGTTCATTGTCTGGCTTTTGAAATACAACCATGTTTTATTTTTCCGAAACTGCAATTATCTGATTTTGTAAATATCTCATGTGAAATGCTGATACTTAAAAACAACATAAAATCAAAATGGACATCCTTAGTTCATTTCTAGGATGAATGATTCACCAGTGCATGTTATTCTAATGAAAAATATGTTTGTCTTCATAATCATTCATCAGAATGTATTTGTCTCTGCTTTTAGATATCTATATATCTATATATTCATATATATATATATATATATATATATATATACATATATATATATTTATACAACAGTTTGTTCTGGTTCTCAAATCTGATTGGTTGAGAACCGTGAGATATTGTACTGGTATCGCTACAGGAACGCCCTTTCACAATTTTGTATCACTCCGCTTGTTCTAGCCGGGTCTATGTTTTTTAAAATTATTATTCACTGAGCTAATCGTTGACTACGTTAGTTAATATAAGAAGAAAAGTCTAGCTTCGCGGCCCATTCCCTGCCCTACATTATTTCCCATTGAATATTCTGTTTCCCTAAAAAATATGGGACATCACAGAAGTGGTGAATTACTTATTTTTTTTTGTCGTCTCTAGGTTACACTTTTAAATAAATTATTAATAAATTATTTTTTACTATATAATAATAATAATAATAATAAATAAACTATCATAATTTTTATTATAATTATATTATTATTTATATATCATTATTTTATTATTAATTTAAGAGGTCAATATTTTTTGGAATTGTTACTATATTTGTGGATCTTTTAAACATTTTTATTGAAATCATGTATTTTTTGTAAGAAAAAAATTCAATTTAACATTATTTTTCAATTAAAACATTGTTTTTTATTTTTTATTATTGATTTAAGATATTATTTGTGGATTTTTTTATTTTTTTCTTCAATTAAACATGATTTTTCAATAATTTTTTTTTCTTGTTTTCTTTTTAAGATGTTATTATTTTTGGATTATATTATACTTTTTTTTTTTTTTTTGAGGAATTTGGCACTTCAGAGAAGAGCGTAGCACTGCACGGTGTCCTGGGGCAGGAGGATGAGAGGGCAGATTTTGCCCCTGCTGGTCCTTTATGTTCCAGACTCCGGAGTTACTGAACCTCAGTGTTGCCCAGTGAAAGCCCACTCCAAACCAGCCCGATCTTCCCGTTCCGCTCCGGCACAGACATCTGTCTGTGAGAGTGTGTGTGTGGCCTGTGGGGGGAGAGGAGAGACAACAGAAGGTCCTGTACGGGCAGGTTTGGCCATCATGACAAACAGAGCTCAAATCTTCACTCGCATGTGCTTTATGTGAAGTGAAACACACACGTGAGCTGAAGATGTGGATCTGTGTTCTAGATAGATAGATAGATAGACACTCTATGAAACAATGAATTGTACACATTTTCAATTTGCCGTGAGTTTGCTTTACAGTCTTTAACATGTGATTGCATTGCCGTTGCCCTAGTGTTGACCTTTGTAAATAATCTTGGTGTACAAGAGCAACAGCCGCTCTTCTCAGGTCTGAAAGAACCAAACGTAACGATATTGATCATCCACAGGATGGTGCGATTTGTGTGTAAATGGCTGCTAAAGGTTATCGTATCGTTTCTGATGCTGTTCTTTGCTGAAAGGTTACACAAGATGAAATAAGGAAATAAGTAACTTGAGGTTTTAAGAAAAAAAACATCTCTTTGCACTGATAGCAGTGAATTCTGTGTGTCAGCGTCTCCGCTTCATTATTCTTATGTGATGAGCATAATTACGACATGCAAAACTTCTGTAAGTTTTACTTAGCGCTGAGAGCAATTACCATTTCTACAATCAGCCAACTATTAAACATTTATTTTTGAAGCAGCACTGAGAATATACTAGCAGTTAGCCAAAATAATTCATATGAATATTTCTCTAAATTTGTCCGCTGTAATGAGTGCGGCGGTTAACTAACTCTACACATATAACCCCCCCTCGTTCTCTCTGGTGCATGTGGGTGATTCGTCTGTAATGGTGGTGGCTCTGAGAGCTGGCACCACAGATGGCACACTGGGACCCGCATTTATCAGAACGCCATAAATCTGAGACTCCGGCAGTTGCTGCAGGCGTGAAGCGGGCGCCGAGTCTGGTGCCAACTGCTGCGCAGACATGCCGGCTCCGGTCCTTGAGTGGGGCATCGCGGGCTGCTGGAGGAATAGGATTATCTCAGGGGTCAGCGGTCTGCGTCTGCTGGATGTGCTGATATGTACGGCGATATCAGGACTGTGGGGATGTAGAGAGTCAAAGCGCTTAGTGAACAGCCCACTGAACGTTAAAGGGGCGGCTCAGCCAAAAATGAACATCCTAATGTTGATCCAAACTTGTGACTGGCGTATGGTGACCACAAAAAAAGCACCATTTAGTCCATACTAGGGATGCACTTGCATAAAAGTATTATTAATTATTTAAGTAATTAATAAGTAATTATTATTATTAAATACTTTTTTATGTTTTTTATTGTACAGTACGATAGTATATTTCTTTATTCATTTGTTCTTGTTTTTTGGTGATTTAATAAAATTAAAATAATATTTAAATAATAATAATAACTATTATTGTTTTATTTTAGAATTATTCTTATCATTATTTAAAACTTAATTATTAATTTTTTACAGTCCAATGATATTATTACTGTAGTCATATTTCCTGACTGTTAATAAAATAAAAATAATATTTAGTAATAATAACTATCATTTTTTTATGTAATTACTATAGTGAAATTTCTTTATTGGTTTAATTTTATAATTTAATAAAATAAAATAATATTTAAATATTATTAATATAACAATAATAATAACTATTATTATTAAGAACTTGATTATTTTACACTACACTAGTATTACTATAGTAATATTTCTTTATTGGTTTAATTTTTATAATAATAACATTATTATTATTATAAACTTGTTTATGGTACAATAGTATTATTACTATAGTAATAATTCTTAATTGGTTTAATTGTTGTTATTACTGAGTAAAATAAAATATTTAATTTATATTATTATTAACTATTATTATTATTATTAATAATAAAACTTATATTTATTTTGTAGTATTTTGAATATTTATTTTGAAGTACAAGTCCTTGGTCCGTACAACTAAATTCCAAGTCTTCTGAAGCGATATGATAGCTTGGTGTGAGGAATTTTCTCTTTGAAAATTCTATTTTATTGCACTTTATTGACTTTTATGGAGCTCATCAGCCTCCGATCACCCTCCACTTTCATTATATGGAAAAGAGCTACATGAGCATTCTGCTAAACATCTCATTTTCTGTTTTATGGAGGAAAGAAAGTCATACTATGTGTTTGACATTACATTTATGGTTTATCTGTCCTTCCAAATGCATCTTCTAGACAACAATAAGATTGAACAGAAAGCAAACTGAGATGTTTCTTCTGAAAAGAAGATCTTGATAATCACAAGTGTCTGTTTTATGGTTTCACAAGAAATTATTCCTCTAAAGTGATGCCTAAAGGTAGTTTTTCAGGGTGTTGCTGCAGGTACAGATGAACATGTCTTCATAATGCCACCACAGAGGGACATGCGTGTGCTTTCCTTTGTGCTGACAGGCAGCATCCCACCGGGCATCTGACACCACAGACTCACTGTCTACAGACACAGTTTGCAATGGCTGTTGAAAACCAAAGCAATCTTTTTAACATGCCATTTTGAGGGCAGCATCACAGTTCTCTCTGATCTTACACACACACAGAACTGACTGCATGAAAGATTGCATTGATTGCCCTCATTCAGTTTAGCAACACACACACAGTCTCTCTCTAACACCAGCGGGCACAGGGTGGTTCACTCCCTCACTGCAGACAGACTGTGATGGCCGCGTGTGTGTGTGAGGCCATATGTGGCTGTGTATGTCTGTGTGTATGTCTCTGTGCATTTGTGTGTGTGTGTGTGCGCTGGCCTCAGGCTCCAAAACGTCCTCAGAAAGGGTCTGTGAGCGAGGCTGCCCCGCAGGAAACCGTGACATTACCTGAGGCGCCACTGGGCCCTCTTACACTTCACAAAGTGAAAAATCACATCAGAGCGTGTGAGCCGACACACACACACACACACACACACACACACACACACACACACACGCACACACACACACACACACACACACACACACACACAAACACACACACCCATTTATATTCACACCTAAATGTCTCTAAACACACCAACTACGTTTTAAAGATGTTTGCGGTAGAAGACACTGATGGATGTGTTGATTTGATTTTGGCATTTGTTTTTTGCAGATGATGATGTCACTTCCTGTGATATCATGCCACAGCTGAGACAGTTGCTTGGTTTGGCATGTAATAATAGTCTAATTGACTCGTGCGGCAGATCGATAAAATATTGCAAAAAAAAAAATCAGTATTTTTGTCTTGTGTTCGTGTAATAATTTCTAAACACACTTGAGAAGCAGCACTGTGTAAGATGACTTGTTTTCACCTAGTATATAAAGTTAATTCACTCTAAAAATAGACTCGAAATTCATGATTAATTTGTTTAGGGGTTTAATTATCATACAAACACACCTTTATCTGGAAGGTGAATCTGTATTATGACAGAATCTCCAGGCTTATTGTATGTGCAGCCTATTTTTGTGTGTAATAATGCACATTATACAATGTCTTAATGTTTCTACTGTATTTTTGCCACATAACATTTTTAGGATGCATGTTTATGCATTCAGATAGTGTCATCTAGCTATTATATACATGGTCATTTTTTAATGCAAGTTTGTCAGTCTGATCAAATAATGAGGCAAGAATGCAATGGCTAATGTTGCTTCTGGTTCATTTTTCACAGGTTTTGTTTTTCAAGTTGACCGCAGTGCACTGTGGGATAGAATACTGACATCACATACACATCACATAAAGCAAATATTGCAGGTCATCCAGGTATTTCATGCATACATGCGGCAAATTCATTAGAAATACTGTAGAATTGCACTACCATTCAATAGTTCAGATTTTTTTTTAATGTTTTGAAACAAGTCTCTTCTGCTCACTAAGGCTGGATTTATTCGCTCAAAAATGCTGTAAAAACAGTAATATTTAAAAAATATTATCACAATTTAAAATAGCTGTTTTCTATGTGAATATCTGCTAAAATTAAATGAATTGCTGTGATGCGCAGCTGAATTTTCAGCATCATTCCTCCAGTCTTCAGTGTCACATGATCTTCAGAAATCAGTATAATATGCTGATTTGCTGCTCAAGAAACATTTCTGATTATTATCAATGTTGAACACAGTTGTGCTGCTTACTGAACTCAAACGTTTGAGTGCTATGGCAGTATGAGAAAGAAGAAGGCAGGCCTGAAATAAATGGAAGAAATTGCAATGCTTAATATGGTGATTGTAGGACAGAAAGCCCCGCCTTTAAATTAAACCAGCCAATCACCTTAAGCATCACAAGACTTTAGAATGCACATTAGCTGAACTAAACTAAAAATACTGTTTCTTTAGTGTGATTTCAGCTCAAGAAGGAGAATTTATGATACAATCTTTGTCAGTTTTATTGCCGATTTGTCTTTGATTTTTATAGAAACGCAAGCTTTTTTCTAGCTGGGCCCTATTTTCTTGACAGGATTATCCACAATATCCATTTCTCTGATATTTTCAGAGTGTGGGCGATGTGGCATTACCTTTTGAATTCATCATGACTGGACACAATTTGTCATATGTCCTGGTCTGTAATATGATGTTTTTTTCTGTTTTCAGATGCAGCAGCAGGAACTCGCCCAAATGAGACAACGAGAGGCCAACCTGACGGCACTCGCCGCCATCGGCCCTCGGAAAAAACGCAAAGTGGACTCGCCAGGAGCTACAACGACAGGCACTGAGGTACGACCCTCTCTACACCGAACCATATTACATGAGTGCGAACGGTTGCAAGCTGAGATATGAAATTGTATTATTTGATTTGATACCTTATTTTAAAGCATGGATATTAAGCACTGGTTGATATATGTTAGATGATATATAGAAAAGAATCCGAAAAAAATCAGTTCGAGGAAAAAAAAAAAGACAAAAATTTATATATATATATTTTTTATTTTTTATTTGTATTTTTTTTAGCTGTATTGACAAGCCTTACTGGATATTATGGAGATTGTTTGATATTTTACGTCATACTCTCGGGTGTCGATGCAGGGTTTGATGTTCGTTTGTTGCATTGTGAGCGAGTGTAAGTCTTTTTTCCAGAGCAAAAATAAATGGCAGAGGGTTTTCCCCTGCAGTGTTTGTCCAGTTTCCCACAGCAGTGAAGGGGACGCACTGCACGTCTGTCCTCCGTGAGCGTGCTACAGTGTTGTTTTGATGCAGATCGCAGTGCCGCTCCACATATGGCTACCAGCTCTGCTCTGCATTACGCAGGATTACGCCACGCACACTGGAGACATAAAGAAACGCCACTATTATATTTCCTCGACATGCTGTTGTACATGAAGTCATTGGGTTTAGCTGCATCTGGTGAATGTTTAGCTTTGCTCTTGCCATCAGAAGGCCTCTTCATATTCCCTGACGGATTCTGACTAATGTTTGAATACCATAAACCGGAAAAAAGCACTTTGTGAATGTCAGCTGGTCATTTAAAAAACCTGCTCGTTGACGTGTGTGTGTGTGTGTGTGTGTGTGTTTGGTCAAAGTCTTCAGTGAACACAACCTCAGTGAAAGCAGGCTAACTAAATAAATGCATTACTTCTGCTCTGTGAACACCATCCTGACCTCCTTTACTTTATTGTAACTGTCAACAAGAAGCATGAAATGTGTATGTACACACACAGATACCCTGCTTTTATGGGGTTTGTTGGTTTACAGCATTAACATCGCTCTTTTGTAGACAAAGTGTTCAATGTCAAATTAAAAATTTTGATCTCTGCAGTCATCAAATAATGACTCGTATGAAACCCAGAATAATTGATTTCATAAGTGCTTGCCTCTTTTTTGTATTAATGCAACATCTAATTCATCATTGGTGCAGCAAATTGGTAATATACTAAAAAAATCACTTCAAAAATCATAATTTTTGTCTTGTGTTCTAATTAAAATTTCTAAACATACTTGAGAAGCAGCATTGTGTTAGATGACCAGATAAAAAGACTTGTTTTCAGTATAAATACACCTAAAGTATAATTACACCTATATCTTGAAGGTGAATCTGTAATGTGGCAGAACTGTGGTTGACATTTTTATGATCCTAATGAAACTAGCATCAGATTAAACACCATTTGTGAATCATGATGGTCAGAATGTTTTACTTTGACATTAATGAAAACGTCTCTTCTGCTCAGCAAGGCTGCATTTGTTTAGTCAAAAATACAGTAAAAACAGTGAAATATTATTACAATTTAAAATAACTGTTTTCTATGTGAATATCAGTTAAAATTTAATTTATTCCTGTGATCAAAGCTGAATTTTCAGCATCATTACTCCAGTCTTCAGTGTCACATGATCTTCAGAAATCATAATAATATGCTGATTTGCTGCTCGAGAAACATTTCTGATTATTATCAATGTTGAAAACAGTTGCGCTGATGAATATTTTCGTGGAAATCGTGATAAGTTTTATTTTTCAGGATTCTTTGATGAATAGAAAGTTCAAAAGAACTGCATTTATTTGAAATAGAAATCATTTGTAACATTATAAATGTCTTTACTGCCACTTTTGATCAATTGAATGTCTTTGCTGAATTATTATTATTTTTTTTTAAAGTTATTGACCCTAAACTTTTGAACAGTAGTGTATATTGTGAATGTAGTCACAGCTTAAGGGCGTTTTGAATTTAATAATTATTCAGTACCATAGTGTATATCTAAGTACCATCTGATACCAGTGCCATGGTACTATTGGCTAAGGGTCTTGACTGTTTTGTGTGTTTCTGTTTTTTAATGGTTGGGTGTTTTTCTGCCCATCTGACCACCTCTCATGTTCACAAGAGAAGAGAAAGGCAGGATAGACAGAGGGAGGAATCTTAACTTATTTTCACTTTATTTTCACCTCCCCTTATTTCTTCATTTCGGCTGGGGCAGCATGCCACCCTGGGGCGTTTTCACTGCTTTCTCCAGAGCAAAGTGAATGTGACTTTTCTAAGGGGGTCACGGAGTGGCTGCGGGCTACGGCAGCGCCGCTGTACTCCGGCCTTCTCTGAGTTTCACTCTGGGGCTCGGCAGAGATTTCATCTGCGCACGAATGTGCCGTGGGGCGCGAGCTCAGGGTGAGCTGCACCGCTTCACTCACGGTTCTCTGATTGTCGGAGTATCCGGACTCTGTTCTGCCACGTTAATCCCAAACAAAAGCCTCTCAGTGTCTGGAAACGGCCACCAGACTGAGAGGGAGCAATAAGAGAGATGCTGAAAGAGAGGTTTAAAGCAGAATTATTATAGTTAACTAAAACTAAAACTGAAAAAAAATTCTTTACTTGAAACAAAATAAAATTTAGCTGAAATAAAATATAAAAGAAGTTACATTTATTTTGCCAAGTAAACATTTCTCATTTTCATTTAGTTTAATTAAATAAATAATTAATTATTAATTTAATAATTTATATAATTACAAAAAAGTAATTTAATTCAAATTTAAATTTAATTAAAATTAAATCTAAACAGAAAAAATTTAAATTTAAATAAAAAAACTCATTTAAAATATTATTAAAATACTATAAAATTACAAAAAAAGTAATTTAATTAAAATTAATTAAAATGACATTAGAATTAAATATAAACAGAAAAACTATCAAATTAATCTAATTAAAAAAATGAATAAAAACGAGCTATAATAGTATTTAAATGTTACTAAAACAGCGCTGGTTTAAATCTTGTGGGTTTGTCATTGTTCCCCTTGAGACATTGCTATTGCTCAGACATTGCTCCTTCTGAACTCAGGAGACCTAATGGAGATTTCAGTTATGTTTTATTTAAGTTTGTCTGTTGTTTGTCCTAAAATGACTAAAAAACATACACAAATGAGTCAGTAGTTGCCATATAGTTAGATTATAGAGTGCATTTAATCCTGGGAGAATTTGGTGAGAAATGAAGAGAACTGGTTTGTCGTCTTAATGTTTCATCAAAATCTAATTGGAACTTTTTTTAGGAGTGAATTAGATCCTGCCAATTTTATTTTACCGAAAATTCTGTTTTACGCAGAAATACATCATGTTATGTGCAATTGATATGGTAGAATTTGATGAGAAGTGTCTGAGTTTGGTGTCTTGACAAAATTGTGCGCATTGTTGAGATCTCTTGTGAAACTATGCAACACGTGTGAGATTACTGGGGTCATTCATGATGGTGTGATGATACTTTAATGGTAGTTTCTTCCTTTTTGAAGTTTGTAGCATCTCGTCACTATAATATTCTTCATGACTTCTCTTTTTATGTTTCATAGAAGAAAGAAAGTTGTACGGTTTTGGATCGACATGAGAATTTCTTAATTTTTGGGTGAACTACTGTGATGTTTCTGTCCTATGGATTACCCTGAAACGCCCCGTCAGAGTGTGTGTGTGACTGAAATCAGGTAGCGCTGGTGGCGGGGCGGCTGTGGGTGTTTCTTCTTCCTCCTTCACCCCTCCTCTCCTCTCGTCTGGCCAGGCAGCAGATCGCCGTGGGGCTGAACCTGATAGCCCATGTTGAGCATAAAGTCTGTCTCCATCCTGAGCCGGAGAGCGCAAACAAAGAGGCCTTACAGCGCTTTGAGGGATAGATTAGAGAGAGGGAGACAGGGGCCCCTAACTGGCCCTCGCTTGGGGTCATTGCGCAGGCAGGAGCCACAGTAACAAACTCTGTCCTTTTGCTCTCAGCGCACACATTGAGCTTTGAAGTTCAGCACAAAGACACTGTGTGGGACGCGAAACGGAGCGAGAAAGAGAAAAAGAACGTGTAAGTGAGTTTGAGTGAGTGAGTAAGTGCGGTTAAATTCACAGGTGCAGGAGCATGTGCTTCACTTTGACCTGGCTCGTAATGCTTCTATGGATCCGTGTGTGGTTTTGTAGTTGATTACAGCAAAATAATGACTGTATTAATTTATTTACATTTTTTTATTTATTTTGCATGTTTTTATTCAAAGCAACTTGAGTTCACCTCTATAAGCGCATGCAGAAAAATGAAATGAAACCAGTGTTGTTGTTGTTAACTGCAAATAAAACTATTAAAGAACATTTTCATAATTTAAGTAAAACTGAAGTAAGTATTAATATTTCTGAATGTCACCCAGTAGTGGAGAGTAAAACTGAAATTGCAACTAGGTTTTTGTATTTTCTCATGAAAATGTAAGTGTCGTTTACTGTACAAAAATCAATGCCATAATGCTAGCCATTTCTAGGGTATTTTGGGTGGTTGCTAAGGCATTGTTTGGGTGGTTGCTAGAGTGTTACTAGGGTATTCTGGGTGGTTGTAGGACATTGCTATGTGTTAACATGGTTACCAGGGTGTTTCTAGGTTATCATGGGTGGTTGCTAGGGTGTTGCTGTGTATTTGTGTGGTAGTCAGAATGTTTCTAGGGTTTTCAGGGTGGTTGGTAGGTGTTTGGGTGGTTGCCAGGGTGTTACTAGGGTATTATGGGTGGTTGCCAGGGTATTTTTAGTGTATTCTGAGTGGTTGCTTGGGTGTTGCTGGGTGTTTGTGTGGTTGCCAGAATGTTTCTAGGGTATCATGGGTGGTCACTAGGTTGTTGCTAGGTGTTTGGGTGGTTGCTAGGGTGTTTCTAGGGTTTTCAGGGTGATTTCCAGGGTATTACTAAGGTATCATGGGTGGTTGCTAGGGCATTGCCAGGCATTTGGCTGGTTGCTAGGGTTTTCAGGGTGATTTCCAGGGTATTACTAAGGTATCATGGGTGGTTGCTAGGGCATTGCCAGGCATTTGGCTGGTTGCTAGGGTTTTCAGGGTGATTTCCAGGGTGTTACTAGGGTATCATGGGTGGTCACTAGGTTTTTGCTAGGTGTTTGGCTGGTTGCTAGGGTGTTTCTATGGTTTTCAGGGTGGTCGCTGGGTGTTTGGGTGGTTGCCAGGGTGTTTCTAGGGTATTCAGGGTGATTGGTAAGTGTTTGGGTGGTTGCCAGGGTGTTATTAGGGTATTCTGGGTGGTTGCCAGGGTGTTTCTAGTGTATTCTGGGTGGTCACTAGGGCGATGCACGGTGTTTGGGTGGGGTAGTTTATGACTAATTCGCATTTTAAAATGGTAATAGGGATACTCGACATAGCAAATACCACTAATTATTCCTGTGTAGTAAATTGCAGTGAAGGATCACCAAAACAGGGCAAAACAGGAAGATTGATTCGCCTTTTTATGTAAATGTGTCACCTTTTTCTTTTAGGGTTGTAGATTAGAAAAAAGGTAGAAGTAGGGAAAGACTGCGAGCGAGAGAGAGAGAGAGAAAGAGAGGGGAAAAGCACAAGGAAAACTGATGCCCTTTCCTCCAGCTAAATTAACAGGAATCACGTGGAAAACAATCCGAGCTGGGAATGAAAGGGGGGGTGGAACCATTAAAATGCGCCCGGGGCGATGGACTGCGCCCAGTATCACTAAAAATGCTCTCAGTACAGATGTGCAGGCAGGCTTACAGGCAAACTCTGCTCTTGTTCTATAGCTACAATTAAAATCAACCTCCCTGCCAAAAAATTGGATGGTAGAAAGAGAGAAAAGCAGACATGAACATCAAAGACAGATTGAAATGTGTAGTCAGTAATAAGAATGGTCTCCAAGCCCCGCGGTTCTCCACGGTCCTCTTGTTAATGAGAATTTTTGACCTCTGGTTTGTAAGTTAAACTTGTAATCTTGGTTAATGAAGTAAATCAATCCTAACTTGGAGTGAGCAGCCTTTCCTTCCATCCAGCCTTTCTGTGTCTTCGGCTGCTCGCGCTCGTCTTTTTCTTCTCCTCCCATCTTTCCCAGCCTGAGTAAACGCAGGCAGATCTTTCAGCCAGACAAACAGGAAGGCCACGGGTGTGTTGTCTCTCTTTCTCTGTGTGTGTGTGTGTGTGTGTGTGTGTGCTTTGACGTCTGCTTCTCGAGCTCTTTCGTAGCCCCTCTGAAGGCTGGTGGAGGAACACGGTCACAAGAGTCTGCGTTTATTCAATAAAAATAAAATGTACTTAGTTTTTTTGTCTCAAATGTTCTTTTGAACAGTTTTGTCTCATTTTAAATGAAATAAAACATATGGTTTTAGGAAATAACTTAAGTTGCCATTAACTTTTTTTTATTTATATATTTTTTTTATATAGTTGGTATTTTTCCTTATAGATATTAACCAATGATATAAATATATATTGTTGTCATAGTTTTGTTTTAATTCAATCTAGAAAGGTTTCAAATTAAATTATGCATCAAAAAATTATTATTTTTCTGTAGAAAGGTGTGAAATAGAAAAACTAAGCCCTGATATAAAATAGTAATAATAATAATAATAATAAACGAATTTGGTCACCAACATTTTTAACAACTCATTAAATCTTAAGGTCAGTCACAATTATTTTATTATAGTATTTTGAATATTTTCAGAAAATTTGCAGCATAATTTCTTAAAATACTTTTTCTATTGCAATTTATTGCCATCACTGATTTGTCTGCAATTGGAGGCAGAATATCAGGGCAATAAATAAAGTCTTGATTATTTATGTATTTATTTATATAAATGTCTGAAGCATTTACAAATCTAAATTGGACATCAGATATGTATGTATATTCTAAGATTATTTATTTATTTATTTGTTTGTTTGTTTACATGACTCAAACATCTACAATATATATATATATACTATACACATAATGTATATTACTGTAAAAATGGTAAAATGTACAATTCTATATCGGAGCTCACTTAAAATATGTGAATATATATATCAAATACAACAATATATACTGTAAATATATATATATATATACAGATCATGCCATCTTGTTTTTAGAGAACTGAACAAAGCATAACTTCATTTTAAATTAAAACCAGACAAATTCATATCGAAAGATGTCACATCTGATCCCACCTCATGATTCACGTTTGACGTGTTTGTTTGCATCAGTCTGCAAATGTTTGTGAGGCTTTTGCAAACAACAGTACAATTACTATTTCACGCACAGCGACGACGGATAATGCATGTGGTTCTTTAACTTGAGTCACTGCAAGAATTCAATGGTAACATACACAGAGTGCGTCGGCACGTGTGTGCGGTTTACATCCGTCTGAGGGTTCATGCGGGTCAATGATCTGAGACTCCATTAAGTAACGTCTGTGCGTTGGCTTTCCACACACAATGACCACGTCAGACCAGGTCACAGATAACTTCCTTACATGACTCATTTCATTCTGATGGGTTTTTCTTGATTGTTTTTTAGTGCATGAGTTTGTTCCTGCCAGCTGCACCACACCCACCCCATCCATGTGAATCCATCAGCCGTAAACCAGCAGTCAGCTTCAAATAAACAATGTTCAGGAATAATCGTACCAAATGAAAACCATCAGCGCTGATTTATTCACTGACGTTTCTGTCACGTGTTTAAACTTCCCAAACTCTCCGCCACCAGTCGTCTATTCCGGTTAGGTGAAAGAAAAAACTGTTTTGTATACATACTTCCAATCATGTTCACAAAGCGGTAGATTTAGTCTAGTTTCCATTTCTGGGCTGCACTGGTTTGAAGGTTCAGCTCTGTTAAAAACACCTCACATCCGTAGAAAACGCCCTTAGTGGTTTTCCGTGCAGCCCAAGAGGGATCGGCGAGGAAGAGAGAAGTTGAAAGCACTATACATCACGTAGGAAAAGGCCGTTTAGTGCCACAGATTTCCCTGTGGTCCTGTAGAGTGGTGTGGGAACTGGCCTACGGAAAAGTCCGGACAATAGCGCTCTGTATCCCGCCTGGAGGATCGCCCGTTTGGATGGGTCAACTGCATCATGTTTAATAAGATATTTGCATCTTGCATTGTGCCAAGATGAAAGCCATGCAACAGGAAGGTCGAGAGATTTCGAGAGATGAAGTTTCTCTCTTGTTGATTTTTGGTACAGTATGATGAAGAAGAGCTTCATATCATGAATTAAATAAGGGTTCTTTATTGGCATCTTCGGTTCCATGAAGAACCTGAACATCAATGGAATCTTTCCATTCCACAAAACGTTCTTTATTGTGGATAAATGTTCTTTAGATTATTAATATGTTCTTTACTCTTAGAAAAAAATGGTTCCTTTAGGAACTGTTCACTGAAAAGTTTTTTGGAAACCCAAAAAAAGTTATTCTATGGCATTGCTGTGAAAAAAAACCCTTTTGAAAACTTTATTTTTAAGAGTGTAAATTTAAATATAAATGTCAGGCATATATATATATATATATGCATAAGAACAAATCTGTACTAATAATTAAGTCTTCAGATGAATATTTCCATATTTCTCCATGTTGATGCCAGTGAAACTTTGTGCTGAAAAATGGTTAAATGTACAGTTTTGACAACAAAGTTGAGCCTGAGGGGAGGTTCAGATACTCATTTTAAAGAAATTAATTACCTCCCTTGTTAATCTAGATATAATTAAGTTTCTGAAGAATGAATTTCACTGCAGTTTTGCCATGGAGACGCTACAGCAACTAGAGCCAAAACTAGAAGCTGCTGGTCAGGGATGATGGGATATCCTGCTGATACATTCTCTCTAGCGTCCCACGCTTGTCTGGGAATACATCATCTATCCCGCTATGAACCGGAGATTAGCATTAACACATATTGGGCCTTATTTATCAATCTAACGTAGAAACAACTGCAGATCCGTGCGCACAAATCAGCTTGCGACAGAGTTAACGTGTGATTCATTAAACATTGGTATGCCGCCAATCTCATCGTACGAATGATCGCACGTTGATAAATGTGGCATCAGAAAACAATCGTCATTTGAATATCACGCCCCTAAACACACCCCGGTTTAGAAGCCTCGACCCTAGAGTTTACGACACGGAGAAACGAAACCCGGCCAAAAAGAGGAAGTAATCTCGTGAAAGAGAAATTGATCTTACTCCAAAAACACCCGTTAACCTTGTAATTGCGAACAATTAGGCTACATTAATATATGTAATTTATATGTAGCCTATATTAAAATACTGGTCAATATAAACAGCCTATTTAGTTCCCCTCACTCTACAACAAATATTTTAAATTTAACGGTATTCAGAACAGAACAAGAATAAAAAATAAGTAGTTATTAAATTATATATTAAACTATCAAATAAAACACAAATTAGGCTACAGTGGCATTCATTATAAACAGCATACAAATGTCAAGCGAAACTGAAACGGCATTGGGCTCGAGCATGTCTCATACCACAAGAATCCAAGACAACAAAGTTGAGCCTGAGGGGAGGTTCAGATACTCATTTTAAAGAAATTAATTACCTCCCTTGTTAATCTAGATATAATTAAGTTTCTGAAGAATGAATTTCACTGCAGTTTTGCCATGGAGACGCTACAGCAACTAGAGCCAAAACTAGAAGCTGCTGGTCAGGGATGATGGGATATCCTGCTGATACATTCTCTCTAGCGTCCCACGCTTGTCTGGGAATACATCATCTATCCCGCTATGAACCGGAGATTAGCATTAACACATATTGGGCCTTATTTATCAATCTAACGTAGAAACAACTGCAGATCCGTGCGCACAAATCAGCTTGCGACAGAGTTAACGTGTGATTCATTAAACATTGGTATGCCGCCAATCTCATCGTACGAATGATCGCACGTTGATAAATGTGGCATCAGAAAACAATCGTCATTTGAATATCACGCCCCTAAACACACCCCGGTTTAGAAGCCTCGACCCTAGAGTTTACGACACGGAGAAACGAAACCCGGCCAAAAAGAGGAAGTAATCTCGTGAAAGAGAAATTGATCTTACTCCAAAAACACCCGTTAACCTTGTAATTGCGAACAATTAGGCTACATTAATATATGTAATTTATATGTAGCCTATATTAAAATACTGGTCAATATAAACAGCCTATTTAGTTCCCCTCACTCTACAACAAATATTTTAAATTTAACGGTATTCAGAACAGAACAAGAATAAAAAATAAGTAGTTATTAAATTATATATTAAACTATCAAATAAAACACAAATTAGGCTACAGTGGCATTCATTATAAACAGCATACAAATGTCAAGCGAAACTGAAACGGCATTGGGCTCGAGCATGTCTCATACCACAAGAATCCAAATGTTTATATTTTTGCCATAATTGTAATATTTGTTTGCATAACTATTATTCATTATGTAGCCTAAACATGGCTTTATACATCAGTCATGTTCTAATATCCGTTAGATCCTCCACATATGCAAAAAAGTTTGTTTGGGCGCTGCACGCTGATTTTACAGCAGACCTTTTAAAATTGATTTTATTTCTTTTATAGACTTAATTTCTGTTTTTCTCCTTTCACAGAAGCGCTGCAGGTGCATGATGCGACGATTGAATCCTCACGGTCTTGTTTACGCTGCTATTCGCGCATATAAAGCTAAAGCCCTGTACAAAACAACAACGAAAAAGACATTCTAATCTTAATGGTTAACGATCGACTAATGAGCTTCGTTTTTAACGGTCAGGAAAATAAAAATGAGCAAAATGCTGTCATTCTACAATTCTCCACTGTATTTACGATGCTGTGCGCAAGTTCAGGTAACTCAAAAACTTGCGTACACGAGCTGAGACCAGACGTGAGATTTGATTTTTATTTTTCAGGATTCTTCAATAAATAAAAAGTTCAAAAGAACAGCATTTATTTAAAATATAATTTTTTGTAACATTTTAAATAAATATAAATAAAGATTGTATAGTGATCCCAAACAGTAGTGTATATTAATGCAGCATTTTTATTTATTTTTATTTTTTTACTATTTGACATTCATAAATGACAGTTTTATAATCACATCCCTCCCACACATACTCATTACTGTAATTCAAATTACAATATATGCAATATATATTTTTAGGTGGTGAAATATTTATACATTATTATAATATTTATAGTATTTGTTTATTGCCTTTTTATAATCATTAATTTAGTTTAATATGAATCTTATTTGAATAAAAATCGGATTAAAACATTTAAAAGCAGTTTTGCCATGAGACTGGGTTGAATATATTACAACTGAATCAGCATTGACAGTAATGAGAATTACTAACAGAGCTAACTCATCCATATGCATAACAGTAATGAGATTGTAGAGGGGAAATGCATTTAATTGAATTGAGAAAAAATGTCATAATGCATCTTAAAGATGCAAGAATTGTTTAAATGTCTTTTATTTTGTGGTGAGATTTGACCCAGACATGTTTTGATGAGATTCTGGGCATCTGGTTCAGTCGTTTGTGTTTAACGCCGGTTGTTTGTATGGTGCACTAGAGGCCACTGAGTCTTTTGAAGCGAATATGACTGGAATCTGAATCCAGTCGGCTGTAATTCACCCCAGGATCTACTTTCCATCATCCTTCGGAAATGTATTTAGAGTCTGCGCTCTCTCGCGTCTGTGAAATTAGCCGTGGTCTCGTTGAGCTCTGCTACATTGCGACATTACTGCAAAACACAGTTGTGTTGCTATCTATTAAAGAATGTTGTTTCTTTTTGATTTTATTATTTGTGTCAACTACGTTCTGCTGGTGGAAAGGTTGATGCCTGAGGACACGAGCGAGTGAAAATGCTGGAATGATCTTTCATTAAAGGCTGCCAGTGGAAGAGGAAATCTGAGATGGAAAGAGACGTTAAAACGTATGGCATCGACAAAAACACAACTGCCCACATAAACCCGCCAAACTGCGTCTTCGTGCACTGATTTGATTCACATTTCTAAAGCCACGTAGACTCTAAAAACACATGTAGCAAAATCCCTGAACAGTATTTTGAAAGCGAGTAGATTTTATAATCAAACGACTTGCTTCTGGGGAACCAAAGTCATCTTTACACCTTTCTCGAGCAAATCATCACTTCTTTATTTTTGGCTAGAACTCAGCGTGGACCTAACGATTCTGAAAGTGACTTTTAATTTGACGGGCCTTCGGTCGCTGCGTTCGAGGAAGGCTTGATTAAAACGAGGAGCACCATATTGTTTGCAGATGGAGGCGCTTCAGGAGGAGTTGTAATTGAATTTCTGCGTGGAGATGGCAGGCCATCCTCAGCACCTGTCTGGCATCTACGAGCAGACTGGAAAAGAGTGACTGAAAAAGACATTCAGCAATTCCGCATTGGAAACATTTCTGGGAATGGAATGTTAGGATGATGTGACACAATGTCTTTTGACAGTCGCTCGTGTTGCATGACCTCATCAGCAAAAATAGATGCAAAGCTGAATTTTCAGCTTCAATACTCCTTCAGAAATCATTCTAATATGCTGATTTGCTGCTCAAGAAACATTGAAAACAGTGGAAGCCCGTTTCTATCACAGAATATAACATTAAATTCAGATTTTTTCCCCCTCAGAATTGCAAGATATAAACTCAGATTTTTTACGTTTTTCTCAGAATTGCAAAAAAAAAAAAAAAAAAAAGGTTTGCGAGATATAAACTCAGAACTGTGACAAAAATCAGAATTCTGAGTTAATATCTTGCGCAATTCTGAGTTTACATCTCGGAGTTCTGTGTTTTTGTGTCAGCAACAAAATAGAAACTCAGAATTGTGTGAAATATAAACTCTGACGTCTGACTTTTTTCTCAGAATTGCGAGTTCTGAAAAAGTTCTGAGTTTGTATCTTGCAGAGTTCCGAGTTCCAGTGCTGCACGATATAAAGCCAGAATTTCAAGAAATAAAGTCTGAATTGTGAGATATACATAGAGAATTGTGAGAAAAAAAGTCAGAATTCCTAGTTTACATCTCACAATTCTGTGTTTTTGTGTCTGGCATGGAATAAAAATAATAATTGCGACTTTTCATCTCACAAGACTTTTTTCTCAGAATTGCAATAAAAAAGTTTGAATTGTGAGATATAAACTTAGAATTGTGAGGGGAAAAAAGTCTGAATTGTGAGATAAAGAGGTTGCAATTTCCTTTTGATTTTCTTTTAATCCCGTGGCAGAAACAAGCAAGAAAACAGTTGTGCTGCTTCATGTTTTTGTGGAAATTGTAATACATTTTTCAGAGTGATTGAAAAAGACATTCATAAATTCCGCTTTGGAATTCTTCCAAAACATTTTTGACAATCACTCATGTTGCATGACCTCATCAGCTGTAATACGGATCAAACAGACATTTGAAGGCAATATTAAATCATAAAATATCCACAACACGTGCATGCATGTGGGAATCGCCCTGATCCGGGTAGTTTGTTTGAGTTTCCCTGTGAAAACCTGGCACGGTGTAATTAGGTCAGTCGTTTAGTGCATTAATGAGGGTTAATTGCACAGCGTTTGATCTGTGCTCTCCGCCACACATGAGCTGGGTTTCCATTCCTCTAGTACAAATGTCCATTCATACGCTTCTTTTCCTGTTTAACGCAGCGTCAGTGATCCGTGCGGATATCAGCACAAATCCATTGCTGTGTTTTTAATAAAACACACTCGACATGTCCAGCTCGCCTCCAAAAGTAGCGTCTGAAACAACAAATCTCTAGTAATCTCCTCCAGCGTTCCTGCTCCTGACGAGCATATGGCGTGTAGATTGTGTTTTCATGCGACATGTTTTTCACAGAAGTATTTTGTTTTGCGTGCATGTTTGGGTGGAAAAACATGGCGCGGCTAAAATTAGCCGAAGAGAAGGGCTGGAGTGAATAAACAAGCCAATCCATTAGCGTGGACGGGTTATTGGCTTATTTCGCCTCTTCTGAGGGCGGCCCATTAAAAGTGGTAATGTGTGCCCGCAGCTCTGCCCGAGGGACTCGGAGGAGGCCAGGGAGGAATATTTCACATGCATCAGGCGCCTGAATTAAATAGACCAATGTTCCCTAAAAAGACTGAAGTACATCTCTTTCTGATGTGCGTCTCGGGCAAAAAAATTCATTGATCTTGGAATGTCCCTTGGCAATTATAAAATATTAAATCCAAGTCACACTTTTTTGGCTCAGTTTAATTCCTCCTCTCTCTCTCCATCTCTCACTCTCTCGCTCTCCCGCTGTTCATTGCTTCCTCCATTTGATCAATTTGAAAAGTTTGCAGTGTTTTCTAATGGAAAGAATCCCAGAAGTGCTGCATAAATTGTTGGCGAGTTTGCATGCAGTTCAGATAAAGATCCCGATTAAATGAATAGTTCATCTAAAAATAAAAAAATGCTGAACATTTGTTCATGATGAGTTCGTTTCTTCATCAGATTTAGAGAAATTTTGCATTACTTCACTTACCAATGGATGCTCTGCAGTGAATGGGTGCCGTCAGAATGAGAGTCCAAACAGCTGATAAAAACATCACAATAATCCACAAGTAATCCACAGCACTCCAGTCCATCAGTTAACCTCTTGAGAAGCCAAAAACTGTGTGTTTGTAAGAAATAAATCCATTTGTTTTTAACTTCAAACCATTGCTTCCGGCTAAAATACGAGTCCGTAATCCATAATAGCGTGTCCTCCAGTGAAAAGGTGCATCTCCTGTTGTCTCTCACATCAAAATCCAGCCACATATTTGTTTAGAGCTGTTTTGGTGCTTGATCTGTGCAGATTTCTCTCCTTATTCAGACCAGACCACTTTTTCACTGGAGGAAGCGTTATTATGGATTACGGACTCGTATTTTGTCCAGAAGCGACGGTTTAAAGTTAAAATGCTGTAATGATGGGTTCGTTTCTTACAAACATGCAGCTTTTGGCTTCACAAGATGTTAACTGATGGACTGGAGTGCTGTGGATTACTTGTGGATTACTGTGAAGTTTTTATCAGCTGTTTGGACTCTCATTCTGACGGCACCCATTCACTGCAGAGCGTCCATTGGTGAGCAGGTGATGCAATGCTACATTTTTCCAAATCTGATGAAGAAACAAACTCATCTACATCTTGGATGGCCTGAGGGTGAGGACATTTTCAGCAAATTTTCATTTTTGGCTGAGCTATTCCTTTAATATGTACTTGTACGTTTGATCAGATTTGTCACAAAAGGTTTTGTTAAAAATGCAAACTGTCGTTAGTGTCCTCTGAGACACCAGAGCCATCCGTAGCTAATTGGCCAAATAATTAAATTTAACCATGATCTTAATAACTATATTCAGCCAGCTGTTTGACGGGCCACACAGTTCATTAGAGCCGGTGTGTTTGTGTTACGGGTAATTAAGATTTCGAATCGATCATTGAATGCATAATGCAGGAGTCAGTAATCCGTGCGCAGGGACTCCTGCCTTTCCTCGAATCCGCCTGCTAAGAACACGTTTACCTCACGGCCTGCTGAGGGATTTTATTTAGCGAGCCTAATTAACTTCTCAGTGTTTTGCTTTTCCTCAATGTTTGTCTTTTTTTTTGCTAAACAATACGTAATTTTGACTTAAGCAATGTGGCGTTTACTCAATAAGCTTGGGTTGTGCATTCATAGGTTTTTGTAGATGAATCTAAAGTGTAAGTAATATGCATTTGAACATGTTAAAGGTGTTTGGCTTGTTCAAAACTGCTGTTGTAAATCTACAAATGAATGAATTCAAATAAGCACGTTGATTTGCTTGTTTTTGTTTCTTTATGTGTGTGCGTGACGCTGACTGAAACCTGCAGATAGTAGTTATAAAGCGTGCTACTCCATCAAACCAACATTCAAGCGTACTTATTTTCTGCACCAGCCCAAATCACAGTCGCTCGCGCTCAAGTTCTGCTTTCTACATCTGTCATATTGCTGTCTGATGAATCCAGACATGTATTTTTTAACAATCCATAAATTATGTATTCCGAGCCGTAATGAACACAGTTGAGTGATACTCTCTGTGATCTCGCTCTGAAGGAGATCTGATATTTTCCTCACTGCAGTTTCAGACTGTTCATTACGTGTTCAAGTCGCTGTGATGGAGGGACTGCGTGTGAATGCATGCAAATACTAGGGATGCACTTGTTTATTTAATTAAATTCTGTCTGAAGCTGACAAAAAGATGAATATTTTCATGTAATGGCTGATAAATGGCCAATATTATAAATATATACTCGTTTGCGTAGATGTTTCTTCTTTTGTCATTCACTTTGGATAAAAGTGTCTTCTAAATGCATAAATGTACAGTAGATAAACTCACGTTAAATTAAAAACATTAGTCTTACGTTACAAGTGTTTTAAAGCTGTAGTGTTTCATTTCATTGCCACTAGTGTCATAAAAAAGAATTGCAAGAATAATATCTGTTATCAAACAGGTTTTCAGACCACTCCCCCCCGTGTGCGATTGGTCAGTCTGACAAATAGCCCCGCCCCTAAACTCATGTTATTGGTTGAGTGTGTGTTGAAGTGATTGTGATGCTCAAACAAACAGTTTTACAAATGATTTATTGTTTTCTGTGCATTTCAACTGTGATAGGAAAGCATTTACAAAAGAAAAAAAAAAGACAAAGACAATGTTTTGGCTAAAGGATAACAGTGCATTTCAGTGGTAAGTCACCGTCAAGACTGTGAAAACTTTTTTCAAGTAATGCACCAAACTCTTTTCTGTGTGCATGAACATACTTTACACTAAATGCACAATAAATGCACGCTTACGTTCTATGCATAATGCTCTTAAAGGTTTAAATCATTGTATTAATTTATTGTATACTGTGCCTTTAAGTTATAGCGCTGTAATAGTGAAAGTCTTGAATCTGGAATTGCCCGAAACAAGCATTCACCATTAAATATCTAGTGCATAAACAAACAATTTGGTAACAATATCATGCATCCCTAAAAAAAAAAGGTCTATGCCATCATACGCATATGCTCATAATTATATGGCATTGATTGTGTATAAACACACCTACATGATTGACATGTCTCTTATGGGTGGTCTGGGCACAAGCAGCTACACTGGCTCGTGTTACTCTGTGTATCCGACCTGATTCATTGCTTTTCTCTCTGGGCACACAATCACGTTATATTGTGTTTTATTGCAGCACAATATGTTTAAACTTTTATTTTTTGTATGATTGTATTTGTATATTCGTGTATTAGTTCTTCTTCAGTGTGTGTGTGTTATGAAGCTGTTTGGAAATCAGACAGCGCTCTAGGTGTTTTCCCACAATGCCGATGGGCTTCCCCCGCCCAACCTCCCGCCTCAGGTACAGGAAGATTTCAGCACTTCCTCTTGCAAACTTGTGCAAGTATCACTGCAAGAGTGTAGATTTAAACCGAGTCAATATGTAGATAAGGTTTGCACATACATACAAAGGAAGTCGGATTTGGTGCATAAAGCGATGCGGGTACGAGGCGAGCCCGCCGGCCTTCTGTGATGAAACTGGCCTAGCTTTCAGCTTAGCAATGGGTTTTGGCTCCAAATTGTTGCTTAACACAGTTAGTTTGATGAGTATATCTACTAACAGACCTAATAGTGAAACAGGGTTTTGCATCTTCATTGCACTCAGACTTTGTAAAAGAAACCATCTCAAGAGGTCTGTTCGAGTTCAATCCAAGAACTTCTCATGTAAGAGATAAAGACCCTTTCACTGATACGCACCAGAACTTCAAACATCATGCATCACTTTGACCTCCACCAAAAAAATTATTTAGCTATTTATTAGTTGCACAGATATACACTACTGGTCAAAAGTTATGAATTATTTTTTTATTTTTTTTTAAAGAAGTTTCATGCTCAACAAGGCTACATTTATTTGATCAGAAATATGATAAAATCAGTAAAATATTATTACAATTAAAATAACTGTTTTATTGTTAAATATATTTTGAAATGTAATTTATTCCTGTGATGCAAAGCTGAATTTTCAGCAGCCATTACTCCAGTCTTCAGTGTCACATGATGCATCCTTCACAAATAAAATTATATATATATATATATATATATAGTTTTTATTCTTACTTACCCCAAGCTTTTGAGTGGTGGTGTATCATGGTTTTCACAAAAATATGAAGCAGCACTGTTTGTATTTTAATGTTTTCAACATTGATAATAATCGGAAATGTTTCTTGAGCAGCAAATCAGCATATTAGGATGATTTCTGAAGATCATGTGACACTGAAGACTGGAGTAATGATGCTGAAAATTCAGCGCTGCATCACAGCGATAAATTACATTTTACAATATATTCATATAGAAAACAGCTATTTTAAATAATAATAACATTTCACATTTTTACTGTATTTTTGATCAAATAAATGCAGCCTCAGTGAGCAGAAGAGACTTCTTTCATAATATTAATAATTCCAAATTTTTGACTGGTAAAATTTGTTTAAAAAGATGTTTATTCTCTGAATGTGACTGAATGACATTCATTCTGCTAATTGAATAAATGCATATGATTTTTGTGTCATGCAAATTGTGTCACTTTAAGCATTGCATTACAGCGCTTGACCTGCACACAACACGTCACCGGCGGCTGTAGCGTGATGCTTCTTCGCCCTATAGAGTTCAGTGCATTGGGGAACATCGATGTGAGTCTTTATTCTTTTCTGGGACACAATCACATTAAACATGACTGTTATTGCATCAACAGAAGTTTGAGAATCCTGACGACCTGAAGAATCCAGACTTCTGTCCCAGTAGGTACACAAACGTTGAATAGACGTGGGACTCGTGGAGGGCAAACGCTTTTGCTCTTCTGAAGCTTTTTTAAATGTTCATGATCTCTCCGTGATGTGTGTGCATGCTTTATTCATTCAGAGGGAGATGTTTTGCGTCTTTGTCGAGCTTCTTGAGGATTTGACAGCTCTGGGTGGATTGTTGCCTTGATGTAGGGGCCTTGGTCGCCACATCAGCGTCAAAAGAAAGTTTGATTCTCCGTGAACAAGCTCCCCCGTGTTCACGTTCAAAAATAACTCTTCAGTGCAGCGCTTTTCCGTAACGACCTTATTAGAGATGTTTTCCTTCTGTCAGGTCACACTTTGTGCCTCGTCGGAGGTTCTTAGGTTCAAATGTTTTCTTGCCAAGCGTGTAGTAGTTCACAAAGACATCAAAAATTGGCGTTTGGGAACCTCCTGCAACACCTGACTCTTTTAACTCACCACAAAAGCTTTGGCTGTTATCTTATGTGCCACCTTCAATTTCCAAATCCAAATTAAATTTTAAAACAGCCGTAGAAATAACTCCCCACCACGGCGTTTAAAACGTGAGGACGGGAAAACCAACAAGGCCTCATTAGCGGGATCTTCTGAGGATGAGTGTTTAGACTTGATACTCATTACGCCGACTTCCCGTTCGAACTCTAATTGGGTTCGTTTTATATGTGAAACGCTTTGAATTTTTAATGCGCCACTTTTTAAAGTTCCACACTGACGCTCGTTGGGATGAATCGGCTGAAGTCTTGTTTTAATGGTCTGTGAGTTTTTCTACGTTGAGTCAGAGGAGATCAGGGTCAACGCGGATGGCGGTGGAAAATAGCATGATACGCTCACGTGTTTGGGTCGTGTTCCCCTGTTTATCTTCACGCAACTCTGTCGGCTGAGCGGTTCTGCTCAGAAGAGTTTGTTTCTAGACAACTGCTCTGTTTATGGGAACAAATAGTCAGCGTGCATCGCATTACAGCCGGTTCTGAGAGGAACAGGCTTTCTGATCTCCCCCCCAAAACGAACTTCCAGTTAATTATAGTTCCTGCTCGATTTCACTGCTCACAAAACTGGCATTTTCTAGAAAAATAATGACTGCTAATTAGCTCTTTTGTTCAACGTCTAGCTCGTTTGTTTCTCTCAGGCTCTGAAAACTGAAGTTTCCCAGCAAGGAAAGTTTTGTTTGCCAGCAAAGTTTCCGGGCGTTCAGCTCACTGACCCTTTTGGAGAGGTAGAAACCGTCGGAGATACGCTTCAGGGAAATGCTTTCATCTTGAACCTGCGGACGCTCCAACTCGAGGCGTTCGCAATCGCAGCTTTGTCTACTAATTAGAAAATTCCTGACCTCCAGCGAGATGTTTTAATTATGTGTTGTGTCAACGAGTTTGCCGATGCTCGAGTGGGTGAGCAGACGAACCTGCATATCTCTCTCTCTCTCTTCTGTCCGTCGTGCATGACCTCCTCATCGCCATGTTTGTTTTCACATGCTTAAGTAGCCAAATAAGATGCCGTTTGTGTGGGTGTGAAGCGAAACAGTGCGACAGGGCTGCTCGCGATCGAGAGCCGGCTGTCTGTGAGTCAGAGGCGCGCGAGGCAGGAAAGGGTTAAGGAGTGAGTGAGAGGGGATGCTGAGAGCGCGGCTGCTGCAGAACATAGCCGTGTTCGTGCGAAGGCAAGTCATTTCCCGAAACACTGCAGACACTGTGCCTCAGGCGCTCTGAAACCTTTGGAGACCAAAATGGCTTGCAGGAGTTAGAAGTAATAAGGTGTTTTTTTTTTTCTCCTTCTTTCTCCTTGACTGAAATTCTGCAGTTGCTATGCATCGCCATGGCCATGTTTTTCCTCGTGTTTTATGTCGGGCATTAAGATGCTTACCGGCCTGCCATTTTTGAGATTTGTTGCTCTTTAGTTGGGCGGCAAATTGCAGTTGTTTGTTTTGAATGTAATTCTGCCATTTTTCATCAAGATCATACTAGCACGACTCTCTCTCTCTCTCTCTCTCTCTGTTTCTCTTTTCCAGTATTTATGCTGCATAAAATCTAATACAGCAACAGAAATGAGGCGACTTAGTATATGATATTACTGATTTTTCATGATGTCTAATGAAATGCACATTCAACCTTGTATTTTTTGGACCATGAGGGTAATACTATAGTACCATAGTATTACCTGGACTTATTCTATGCTGCTTTTCCTTTCACTAGTTCACTTTAAATGATCCTGTGGTCTGAAAAATTTATAGTATAAGTATAAATATATATATAGTCTCAATTAAAATGAGCTTATAAAAGCTGCATGCATAATACATTTATTTTAATAAGAATTATAAGATTTTTTTTATTTCATAAAAACACTCATATATTCCATGATTTGATATTTTACCATGGTACCACTGCAATACTATTTTCTAAGTGAGTGAATGACCCAAATTTGCATTTACATAGTTTATGATATTTACTCTTTTATGAGCCTCCATAAAAATAATTAAATTAAATTAAATTGTAACACTTTTAAGAGTAACATGGTATTACCTGGACTTAATTTGAGATATTTTAATTATTTTCCTCTTCACTGGATAATTTTTAATTGTCCTGTGGTGCAACAAATCAATTTTCAGTATAAATATAGTCTCTCTAATATAACTAATATAGATCATAAAAGCTGCATGCATAATAATTACATTTATTTTAATAAGATTTATATATTATAAAAAAATATAAAAAGTCTATAATAATAATAATAATAATTCTTCGATAATATAATTTGTATATTAATTTAATTAATATTTATATTTAAATATTATTTTAAATGTATTATTTCAAATAATATCTAAATTATATAAAAATAGTATTATTTAATAATTATATTTATGTATATATATATATATATATATATATATATACTGTTTATATATATACATACACACACACATATTATATAAATTGTTTATTACTCTCTATTTATATGAAATATGCAAAAGTGTTTTTATATTAATTATTAATGAATTTTTTTATATTACATTTATATTTATTAACATTTATTATATGCATTATATGTATACAATATGTTTTATATGTAATATGTATTATATACATTTTAATTATATATTTATTTCTCTCTCTCTATCAAGTGAAGGACTCCAATTACCATTTTCATAGTTTACCACGTTATTTAACACACTTCATCAGAGACCAAAACAATACAACGAATCAAACCGATTCTCCAGCAAATCAGTGAATCTGAATCTTATGAAGGCGTGTAAACCGCACACGTAAGAACGGTTCTCTCGAGCCTCTCTGACCCTTTGATTAGCAGAAAGCCGAAAAACAAAGCAGTCCTCATCCTTTTCTCCTGCCTTTGTTAATCTTGGCTGCCGTGGCGCGGTTCAAAGCGAGGGCTGCGTGTATAATCCACACAATATACATCTGTGAATTATTATTGTAATTCTTTATACATTTTATTGGAGCTGAATTAACTCCACATCAAATACATCACTCGGGCGATGTCGAAAACGCCTCGGGCCAATCACTCGACATCTGCTAACTCTTTCAGAATGTCCTCATCGGCCTGTTCTCCTGGTGAAGGAGGAGGAGAGTTAAAGTGAGAGGGAGATTCTGGTCTTAATTAATGGCCGTTGCCGGTGTGGAGCGGAGAGCGAGAGACTTCGGGCCCCGCGGCGAGGCTGGTGTGCCGCTCTGAGCGGAGCTAGACATGTGGGAAAGCTTTGGCTCTTGGCTCGGCCTCAGTCGCTCTGACATGATGGGAGGGCCTGACAACAACGAGAACGAGAGAGTGCTGAAGTCCTCATGGAAAAGCACCAGTCATCATGTCTGAAGTCATTCTCACACTCTGAGTGATGGTGAACATTAGTGTTTGTCTGGTTTATTCTGCTTATGAAAGCTCTTCAAGATCGCTTTTTGGTTGAATACATGCCCAGGTCACTTTTCACATCAAAATGAGTAAGAAATATTTCACATAAAAACATGATGCTTGTTTTAGGACCATTTAGCTTTTTTTTTTGCTTTATGCTTTTTACTATGAAAAATAGCAATCAGGATTTGGGAAGAAAATGGGCTTAATTTTCATAGAAATAATTTGACAATGCAGAATATCCTTTTCTTTTTTACTTATTACCGTTTTTTGATTCTGGGGTGAATACTTTTTTTATGTATTTCTTTTTTTTAATTTCTTGAAATTTGACATTTATACATTATATATATATATATATATATATATATATATATATATATATATATTATATACATTTTATAAATCATTTTTATTCTCTCGCTCTCTTTCTCTGTGGTCATTGACAAACTAATTTCAGTCGACCCGACATAAACAGCTCAATGTCCCGCTGTCAGATTTCATCAGTCTGTAACGGCGCTTCCATCTGTGTTTCTCTCTGATTCCATCTACCGCTTCATATTCAGCCGTCTTCTGCTGGTGTGTTTGCTGAGATAGCAGTATTGGTAATGTGTATGTGTGTGTGTCTGGCAAAGTGGACCATTAACCTGTAGCCCTGAGGTGAAACCGCAGCCAAGTCCAATATTGGCTCCAGCATCAAGGGCTCGTGCTTCACGCAACTCAAAAACACTCAGAGAAAGACGCTGATCAGCAGAAAGCAGCTGAAGATGGACTCCTTCAGCTTTCTGCCAACCGTGAAACTATTAGAGAGTCCGAGACGGCAGCAGTGGAAAACATACATTATTAACCCAAAGTAAATTGAGCAAAGTGGGAGTTAATCTGGCTCTGTCCGTGAGCTTCATGCAGAGGGAAAGTGATTCTTTGGCGAGAGATGAAGTAGTTACAGTCTGTGATCGGTTTACAAATAAAAGTGCCAACCTGTTATCAGCTGGGTTTGATCTCCAGACTATAAACGCCATTCTTTGAAAACTGAACAGAGCAATAGAAACGTAAATGGTTCACATTCAGAACTGAGACAACCGAATGGGTTTTGTTAGATGTCTAACTGGAGCTGTGTCCAGGCAGAAGGTCAAGAGTTCATAGACAGCAGACAGACGGATGAGGAGCACAACAGACAAAAGCCTAAAATCTTTCCATTTATTAGAAATAAATCCTCAAGATGTCTTTGGATTATTATGTAATATTGAGTTTTAAATTTAAGTTCGAATTTAAATCTAATAATTATTTTATTTGAATTTTATTGTATATTTAATTTTATTATTTTATTTGGGGAATTCAATTAATCCTGAAGATGTATTTGAGTTATTATAAGTCGTCATATCAAGTCTCTCAACAGATTTAAATCTGATAACTTTATTTACTTGTTTATTTATTTATTTTTGAGATTTAGGACTTTAATTGATTTGTTTAGAAATAAATATTTAAGATGTATTTGAGTTATTATAAGTCGTCATATCAAGTCTCTCAACAGATTTAAATCTGATAACTTTATTTACTTGTTTATTTATTTATTTTTGAGATTTAGGACTTTAATTGATTTGTTTAGAAATAAATATTTAAAAATGTATTTGAGTTATTAGAAGACATCATATTCAGTTTCTCAACAGATTTAAATCTTATTTATTTATGTCATTTAGGAATTTAATATATTTGTTTAGAAATATATATTTAGGATTTATTTGAGTTATTATAAGACGTCATATTGAGTCTCTCAACAGATTTAAATCTGATAACTTTATTTACTTGTTTATTTATTTATTTTTGAGATTTAGGACTTTAATTGATTTGTTTAGAAATAAATATTTAAGATGTATTTGAGTTATTATAAGACATACTGAGTTTCTCAACAGATTTAAATCTTATTTATTTATTTATTTACGACATTTAGGAATTTAATGTATTTGTTTAGAAATAAATATTTAGGCATCATATCGAGTCTCTCAACAGATTTAAATCTAATATGTTTATTTATTTATTTTGTTATTAATTAGATTTGAATGATTTCATTTGTTTAGAAAAAAATCCTCAAGATGTATTTGAGTTATTATACAATGTCATATTGAGTCTCTCAACAGATTTAAATCTTTATTATTTAATTTAATTTTCATTTAATTTCATCATAACAATCTATGGAGTTTAACAACTTTACTTCCTTGATTATTTATTTATTTATTTATGTAGGATGTAGAATCAATTGACAAACTAGATTTTAGTAAGGTTTTGGTCATAACATTCTCTTTCTAAACTAAATATCATGAAAATCATTTGGTTCTTGTATTGTTTATAAAAAACAGAACTAAATCATGTTCTGTTTCCCATTTCCAGATTATGAGCCAAAATCTGATTCAGCAGTGTAAGGAATCAGTTTCATGTATCTGAGCACACACATGTTGTGTAAATGAGGTCTGATTCACTCGTTACCGGTCAGTGTCAGTGTTTCCGTGCTCTGATGGTGTGAAGACACGTATGTATGTGTGTGTGTGTGTGTGTGTGTGTGTGTGTTGGTGCCGCTGGCAGATTGTCATGAGTGTTGTGTTGGTGAGGAGGCTGCAGGCTCCTCTCTCTCTGGTCCAAACACCCGCACCCAGTGCTCATCTCTGAAACACTGCCTGCATGTGAATATTGAGCACACAAACCCGCCAGAGGCCCGTCAGCGTGTCCAGGTAGATGGATGCGTTTGATTGGTCCAGGCTGTGATTGGCATTAATTGCCATGGCAGAAGGCATGCCCGCCTTTCACATGAGGTCAGTTCTGATTGGCCTGATGAGGCCAGATCCTTCTTCTGGAGGTCCCGGGCCCCCGAGGGCGCCTCGCGCGCTGCCTGTCCTGAATTCACCCCACTTCAGCACACTCCACCCGTCAGATCTGCTGATGGCTCACCGGAGACGAGAGCCGTACGCGTCAGCTGCTTTCTATTAGGCCTGCGTGTCTCACTGTTGTGTTTACCGAGCACAATCAAGTCTAATTGTGCGACGTCTATTGGAGAGTGAGACATCGTTTCCGTTCTTATTTTGTGTTGCGTTGATTCTACCATCCGATATTTTTCTGTTGCTCATGAAAGACAGAGTCTGACTCAGTGTGTAAGAATCCGTGTGTTTATTTGACTTCTGCTTCAGTTTATACTGAAAGAAGCAGACGAGCAGAATGTGAGCGGAAGAATAAACCCATTTGAGACAGAGCGAGTGGTATTTAAGTTTAAGAAAAGACATTTATGCTCATAATAACATCAGAAATGCTGAAATCAGTTTAGCTTTTATCCCTTATGCCAGTGTTGGCCTGTATAAAAAGTGACTGAAGTGCAGCTACATCTGATTCATTCTGAAAAACACATTTATATAAATGATTCATATAAATTGTCAAGCTCTAAAGTATTTAATCGGGTTTGAATTGCAGTAAAAAAAAATTGTCATGAGTGTTGTGTTGGTGAGGAGGCTGCAGGCTCGTCTCTCTCTGCTCCAAACACGTGCACGCAGTCAGAAATTGTCTGAGAAGATGTATGGAGGTATCCGTGTGCTAGCTGTCGGATGGATATGTCATATGACATTACGCCCGCCAGCGGCTCAGCGCTGATAAAATGACAGATGCTGTTTTTTGCCTCACGGATTTTTGCCTTCCCACAAATCTTTTCTTCTCCGCTTCCTTCAGCTCCACGCTGACCTTCGCCAAACCCACGTCTCGTCGACTGATTCGACAATCCCGAATGTAGATTAGCAGTCATTCGGTGTGTTTGGCTCGTCTGAATCAGCTGAGTGTGTGTGTGTGAGTGTGTGTGTTTATGTACTTGTTAACGTGAGGTTGCGAGATGCACGGATCTCCATGGAAACAGACATCAACAGGGCTGTGTTTGGGTTATTGGCGTTGGCTGTAGGACTCGTACAGTGGGAGGAAAGATGTGAGCGCCGATGGAGGACTGACCTTTCTGCCTGCATTCGGATCACTTACTCTTCCTCCGTGTGGCCCTGCAGGCTCCGGAGCCAATCTGTGTTCCCGAGGCCAGAAAACACAGCAAACTTTCAGCCGAGACACATGCATTTAAATGCACAAGTGAATCGTTCTCTCTCTGTGTGTGTGTGTGTAATATTATCAGTTTGATGGCTTTGATACTACCAGATGAGCATTGAGCTGAATATTCAGACTATTGTCTTCTATAGAGCTGCTTTATAGTTGAATCAGATTCATTTCATAATTGATTAATTTTGCAACATCGATACTGTTATTGAACTGAATTGAATCAACATTGAACTGAACTGAGCTGAAAAATGACACTATTGTCTTCTGTAGAGATGCTTATAGCTGAACTAAGCTTGTTTCATAATTGATGAACTTTAAACAGTTATCAAACTGAAGTGAATCAACTGAACTGAATTGAGCTGAAAAATGACACTGCTGTCTTCTGTAGAGATGCTTATAGCTGAATTGTTTCATAATTGATTAACTTTACGCAGTTATTGAACTAAACTGAATCAACACTGAACTGAGCTGAATAATTGCACTGATGTCTTCTGTAGAGCTGTTTTATAGTTTTTATAATTCTGTTCAGACTTTGTGTAAACAGCATCTATTAATATTTATACTGGCTTATTTGGATGTGCTGTATGTTACCATTTATACTTGTTCCAAAGAATCTGCTACTATTTATATTGTTTAAACATTTATATTGTTTGTATTTAAACAGTGGAAATAACATTTACCTTTTTTGCACCGGTGTAAATAGCTGCTGCATTACATTATACAACAAATAAACAAAAATGTTTTGTTTTATTTTATTTGATTCATTTATTTATTTTGGTTTGATGTCATGTGATCGAATCTCAGGTCAATATTTTTTTTTAATAAATCATATAGTGCACTATGCATTTGCAATGATGTTATTGTTAACTAAACCTAAAAATAAAATAGTAAAATAAAATAAAATAATTTTCATTAGTTGAAATAAAACTGAAATAAAATTGATGAAAAACTTTATGTAAAAATACTGAAACTAAAATTGAAAAACAAATGGAACTAAATAGAAATATTCAGAAAAGAACTCATAAAGATTACAAACACATAAAAATATTGCTAAAATGTAAATTAAAAAAATAAAAATTCAAAATATTAAGAAAAACTATATATATAATACATTACTAATATATAACATATATTAGTATATACTAATATATATTATATAAATAATACTAATATAACACACAAATAAAAGGCATTTGATTGCATTTTATTTTCAGATTTTTTGTTGGTTTGATTAGCTTGATCTCTGTTGAACTGCACTATTTACCTGTGGTTCATTTCACAATCCTTTCAAACTGTTTCCCTTAAGACTTTCATACTTTTTCCTGATGATTTTAAAGGGACAGAACATCATGTATCCTGAAAGCATACTTGCGCAATTGTTGTAAACGATTCACAAACATTCACCGTCTTGCTAGCTGCTTAAAAGTCCTTGATTTGGTTGTATTCACAATTCAGAAAATCTTTGGCAACACTAAGTGTTTTTTTCTTCTTCCCCTAAGCACGTTTTCTTCCTTCGTCTGTTTGTCTTTCTCTCATCTCTCAAGCACACACCTGCGCGCGAATGTTGAGCACACAAACCCGCCAGAGGCCCGTCAGCGTGTCCAGGTAGATGGATGCGTTTGATTGGTCCAGGCTGTGATTGGCATTAATTGCCATGGCAGAAGGCATGCCCGCCTTTCACATGAGGTCAGTTCTGATTGGCCTGATGAGGCCAGATCCTTCTTCTGGAGGTCCCGGGCCCCCGAGGGCGCCTCGCGCGCTGCCTGTCCTGAATTCACCCCACTTCAGCACACTCCACCCGTCAGATCTGCTGATGGCTCACCGGAGACGAGAGCCGTACGCGTCAGCTGCTTTCTATTAGGCCTGCGTGTCTCACTGTTGTGTTTACCGAGCACAATCAAGTCTAATTGTGCGACGTCTATTGGAGAGTGAGACATCGTTTCCGTTCTTATTTTGTGTTGCGTTGATTCTACTATCCGATATTTTTCTGTTGCTCATGAAAGACAGAGTCTGACTCAGTGTGTAAGAATCCGTGTGTTTATTTGACTTCTGCTTCAGTTTATACTGAAAGAAGCAGACGAGCAGAATGTGAGCGGAAGAATAAACCCATTTGAGACAGAGCGAGTGGTATTTAAGTTTAAGAAAAGACATTTATGCTCATAATAACATCAGAAATGCTGAAATCAGTTTAGCTTTTATCCCTTATGCCAGTGTTGGCCTGTATAAAAAGTGACTGAAGTGCAGCTACATCTGATTCATTCTGAAAAACACATTTATATAAATGATTCATATAAATTGTCAAGCTCTAAAGTATTTAATCGGGTTTGAATTGCAGTAAAAAAAAAACTGTATTCACAAACGTACAAAAGTCATGTACATTTATTGTAAATCTTGATGAAAATTCAGTGATTATAATATTGGAATTGAATTATTTTCAAATATCTAAGTATTTATAATTATTTAATTTAATAATTTTTTACTATAATGCAAATTCCAGTTTCTGTAAATTATAAGTTATAAGAAAATGAACACCGTTGTCTTTCAAATATTCAAAAATATTGTCAAATATTGTCAAAAAGGCCTTCACAGATAAGATAATCCCAGAGTGCATTGCGGCAAGCTTAGTAAAAATGTATCCAAGAAAGTTTGATATGAAATATATTTCATTCCATTCTGAACCACATAAATAACTTCAGTACATTAAAATGGACTATTTCACCCAATGTTTTCGTGTTATGAATTTTTGTTTGTTAGAATGTCAAACTTGAGTCTCCCATGCACTTGAAATAAAATAAGCCGTGATCGTGCAATGTGTTTATTAATAAGAGAACTGTGTTTTGTTGTCAGGTGTCGGGGAGTTCGGCAGGTTCTCCGGGCGGATCGTCGGCCCCGTCCTGCTCGTCACGGCAGTATAACCGCCAGAGAATAACACGCGTCAACCTCAGGGACTTCATCTTCTACATGGAGCAGGAGCGAGAGACCAGCAGATCTCTCTTACTGTACCGCGCTCTCCTGAAGTAGCCAACGCTGAGCGACTGCTGAGCAGCGATCGACTTCCTTCTCAGCCCTGCGACGTGCCTTCAGCCCTGTTCACCGCCGCTGTGTCTGTGAGCTCGTGATGTCAGCGTTGCTTTTGATAGAAAAGCTCTGAAAAAAGAGAGAAAAAAAAAACAAGATGTGCTTCATGTTTCCTGTTTTCTCCTCAACGTTATTAGGTAAACTGTATTTATGATAGTGAATTTTAAGGCTTGTCTCTCCGGCTTTGAGCCGAGGAGTGTTTGTTTGTTTGTTTTCTGTGTATGAATGAATCTGACACTGTAAATACCACGTTCTTCATCAGTATTTTAGTCTAAAAACCCCCCCCCCCCCAAAAAAGATGGCTATGAATTAAGAATGAATTCCCTTGTTTTATTAATGTGTTCCCTCGTTTTAGTTCAGTCGTGACCACAGTCTGCTATTCAACGCCTTCATTTTAGTAAATCATGATCACATTGTACTAATTCTTTCCCTCGCTTTGATTTACTAAAATGAAGGAACAAGTAAGTACAAATTGGTCACAATTTACTAAAACGAGGAAATAAATTAATAAAAATGAGCAATGATTTACTAAAATTAGAGAATTCATTGGTATAAATAGGCAACAATTTACTAAAATTAGGAAATTAATTAATAAAAATTAGCAACGATTTACTGAAATGAGGAAATAAATTAATAAAAATTAGCAATGATTTACTAAAATGAGGAAACTAATTAATTGGTATAAATAGGCAACGATTTACTAAAATGAGGAAATTAATTACCGGTAATAAAAATTAGCAACGATTTACTAAAATGAGAGAATTAATTGGTATAAATAGGCAACGATTTGCTAAAATGAGGGAACGAATTAACAAAATTAGCAACGATTTACTAAAATGAGAGAATTAAGACCATAGAGTATATCTTAAGTATATTTTTCTCAAATTAGCAAAGATTTTTTTTCTTGTTTTTAAAATAAGCTTCACTACATTTTCTTTATGCTTTGAACAAGAATATCGTAATATTTCATGCATTTTTGTGATATAATTCAATATTTTTAGTATCAGAAATCCTGATGAAGTGAGTGTTTCTCGCAGTGCAGACGTCGTTCTGCTGTATATTCAGCACCGAGCGCTTACAGTGACGATCTCCGAGACGAAACGCCTCGAAGTGATAAATGTACGTTTCTGTTAAAGAATCGCGTCGTTCTCTAAAACATATGCAGACTTTCCCAAGCATCATCATCATCATCATCATCATCAGTGTCCAGCCAGTCGCAGTATTTAAAACCCCATCAAAGTGGACTACAAACTCTTTTTCAAAACCTTTATCGGCGAGTCTCGATGTAAATAGACTTTTTGATGAATATTGTTTTTAACAGCATGTGTAAATGATTTCCACATGATATTTTAGCTACAAAGTAACGTTTTAAATCGATCACGAAGCTTCTGTCTGTCATTGTGATTCGTGTAGCTTTAATATTTGTCCACGAGGAGCACGAATCGCGTGTTTCCCGAAATCAGGCCAGCAGATCCGAGCTATAGCAATACAGCCAACACATCGTCTGAACGTCACGTCAGCGTCTGACTTCTGTTTGTGATGCATTTCCCAACCAAACACCATATTCAGTGAGAAAAGAAGTACCAATCCCAACAGATCCTAAGTTTCTCATCTCATAAACACGACCAGAACTGAAAGCAGCACTAGATTATGAAGGCAAACGGTTTAGAATAACATGCACTGATAAATCAATGTATTATGAAAGTATTAGAGATTCATTTTGGTTTCATTTTTGTCACCGCCTGGACCATAAAACTGGATTTCACTTCCCTCGCCTGTGTTTCAAACTCAGTATTATCCCTTCAATTAACTGATACTTTAAGCTGGTTTAAGTTATTGATGTCCGTCGTTCATTTAGCATTCGTAAGCTCAGTCACGAGAGAACTCGAATCCTGTAAGCATTTATTTTGGCGAGGGTTCGCCGTACATGATGTCAGGAGAGGTCAAGTTCTGTGACCTTTCTTCACTCGGAGTCCGGTCAGAAACGGATCCTCTCGCTCTTCTATGCACCATGAATCCCATTGCTTTGCGGTTTGTGCGTGTGTGTGTGTGTGTGTGTGTGTGTGTGTGTGTGAAACTCGTCTGTGTCCGGGAAATTTCATTTTGGACCTGTTTATATTTTCTCATTCGCATCCACGTTTGCCACTTTTCAGGCAAAGCGCTTCATTCCCCGACAGTCCCGTTCGAAACAAGCACAAATGTATTTGTTGGGTTGTTTAAACCGACTTTATTAGTCTTCTGGTTTCTGTTTTCCGCTGGAGGCTCTTTCTATGACTTACGCTTTGTAGCCAAAATATTATTAGCACTCTCTTCATATTGTATTACTGACGTGCCCAGCTGGAATTTATTGTTTCGATCTATGGATAATTTGTATATATTGTTTACAAGACCTTGTGTTTATCAGAACTATCTTATTTTTGGTAAATTCTGTACATATCCTGAAATATTTCTGTTTGTGTGAACATACTTCTGTATTTGTACCTATTTTGTAAAGGAATAAAAAAGCTGTTTACTAAACTTCAAAATGTTTACACATGTGCGGTTCACCATTTAATAAATGTTATAGTATAAAATGCATATATTTATGTAAATATTTATACATCATATATATATATATATATATATATATATATATATAATT
Organism: Sinocyclocheilus grahami; assembly: GCF_001515645.1. Taxonomy (NCBI): domain Eukaryota; kingdom Metazoa; phylum Chordata; class Actinopteri; order Cypriniformes; family Cyprinidae; genus Sinocyclocheilus; species Sinocyclocheilus grahami. Next base: position 3,853,803 of record NW_015505193.1, read on the forward strand.
TTTTTTAACTGGACAATAGAAGGGTTAAATCAAGTAGGCTTTGATGGAACAGTTACAATTACAAATTTTAAATTAAAAAAGTTACATATGTTAAACTTTATGGCACTAGATTTACGATATTTGCAAATAATATCTTTTTTTTTTACAGACAGCACAACAATGTGCGTCTGCAGTGTTGATTTGGTTGTTAGTTCTCTCTGTTGATGAAGTTTTGTCCAGTGTAAACGTTGCGTGAGACTTCATCTCATACACGCACATACATACACACACACACACACACACACACACACACACACACTCACACACACATGCACACACACACACACACACCGGATGAAGCACCTTTTTCACAACGTATCTGCCGTTTTCTCAGCATCTGACAACATTTTGACATCAAAATAGAAACCGGACAACTTCAAACTAAACCTGATAAACTGGGCTAATGAATAGTGAATATTCATTCACAAAGATGGTTTAAAAATTAATGCATCATAGTTAGTACCCTCATTCTGTCAGCACGCTCCAATTTGAGTCTATTTCCACTGAATCTTTAAACACGCGGGAGGCTTGTTTTTGCGCGATCTCGCGATGCATTTAAGTGCAAACGTACCGTTACTGACACGATCATACGTCTTCACTGCCAATGTTTTGCCTCGAGCTCCTTACATTTTGTTCTTGACACACACGACTCTTTGTGTAGGTTCTGTATAGTTCAGAACCCATTTGATTCAAGCATTAGAGAGCTTATAAAAATTTCAGATGTTTAACGATATGCTTTAATGTTCTGGCTCGCTCTGGCTTTAGAAATAGCCACGTTTGCTTGCAGCTCCTTTAAACAAAGAAACCTTCAGCAGCCGAACGCATTAAACCCCAGACTGCTCGAGGGTGTAACAGCGTTTTCCTGCCAGGAAAGTCTCTCAAATGTAATGCCTTCAGAACGCCACTCCCATCATCCTTCATGTAACAAAAGAAATAAACACAAAACTCCAGCCTAGTACTGCATACAACATGGTGCTATAAGGAGTGAAAAATGTCTTTAGAAACAAGGATGAAATGAAAAACAATCCCAAAAAATGGGCCCCCGGCCCCTGACGATGCCGTTTTTGTTCGTAAGCATCACGCCGCAATCGTCATGAGATAATGACACACACTGCACCAGCAGAGGGGCGGAGCCTGCATTCCGTATGCGTGAGGACGTCCTCTGATTGGTGGTTTGGGCGGAACAGGGCGTGACTCAGATCCTGCTGGAGTTCTTTGGGTTTCTGGTTTGATTACATTCCCCGTACAAACGCTGAGAGAGTGTGTGAGAGTGTGTGTGTGTGTGTGTGTGTGTCGAGGGGCCGAGGGCCTGAGCGCGTGTCTCTAGTCCAGCGGCTCCTGCTTTATCCTGATGGGCGTGTTCATGGACTGACTCCGCCTGTCCTCGCGACACACGACGTACTCGCTGAACTGAGACGAGTCCACGCCGCCGCCGCAAGAAGCAGCCACGCTGAAACCCTTCTGGAAGAGACGCTCCAACACCTGAAACACACACACACACACAGAGATGGTCAAACATGACAGACTGAAGGACATCAGCATTAATAGTCAATTAAAAAAAAATTCTATGTGAATATATTGTAAAATGTAATGTATTTCTGTGTTGCGCAGCTGTATTTTCAGCATCATTCCTCCAGTCTTCAGTGTCACATGATCTTCAGAAATCAGTATAATATGCTGATCTGCTGCTCAAGAAACATTTCTGATTATTATCAATGTTGAAAACAGTTGTCCTGCCCAATATTTTTGGAAACTGATACATTTTATTTTTCAGGATTCACAGATGAATAGAAAGTTCAAAAGAACAGCGTTTATTTGAAATAGAAATCTTTTGTAACATTATAAATGTCTTTACTGTCACTTTTTAATCAATTTAATGCATCCTTGCTGAATAAAAGTATTAATTCCTTTCATTAAAAAAAACACTGATTCAAAACTATTGAACATTAGTGAACGAGTCAGCAAAAAGAGTAAAAATAAATAAGCCTTAAAAAATGACAAACTACATTAAACAGTACTTCCCATATGCCAAAAAATAAAATAAAATAAAATCTGGCCAAAATATATTTTAAATATATTCTAAATATACACTACTCACAAAAAGTAAGGGATATTTGACATTCAGGTGAAATTTATGGAAAATGTAAAAAGTTCCTGCAACAGTGATATTATATCATGAAAGTAGGGCATGTAAGTAGAAGCATGCAATGGTAATTTCCTAATCTCAAACTATTCATAGAAACAAAAGCTAACAACAGTGGTGGGTATACCACAACACAAAATGTCAATGTCTCAATAACTTGTCATGTGTCCTCGAGCATCAATTACAGCTTGACAACGACGTCTCATGCGGTTCACAAGACGACTTATTGTCTGCTGAGGAATGGCATTGCACTCTTCTTGAAGGGCTGCCCTCAGGTCACTGAGGTTCTGGGGTGCAGGGTTACGACCCTCTACAGGATGACTCCGATGATCCCATGGGTCTCTATGGGATTCAGGTCTGGAGAAAGTGCAGGCCACTCCATTTGAAGTACCCCAGCCTCCAGCAGCCGTTCCCTGATGATGTGACCTCGATGAGCTGGGGCATTGTCGTCCTTGAAGATGAAATCAGGCCTGTGTTGCTCACGCAGAGGCACAATGACTGGATTAATGATGTTATTCAGGTAGTATTGGCTTGTCACAGTACCATTCACAAGGTGTAGGGCAGTTCTGTATTGACTAGACACATCTGCCCAGACTAACACCTGGCTCGTCTGGTGACAACACTGGCTGATGCATGGCGTTCTCCTGGACGTCTCCAACAGAATGAAGCGGTCATCAGCATGGGATGTGGCCAAAGGATGTCCACTGCATGATGAAGAGGACCGTTTAAATACAAATTGTCATTGAACCAGAACATTTAGTGGTTGATTCATGGATCAGACACTTGTTGCGATTTTTGCGGTTAATCACCTTGTTAGAGAACAGCATGTTACGCAATATGTACTGAAACATTGAACAGATGGACATATGCATTCAAAAGTTTAGAGAAGGTCTAATTAAGTTCACCTGTAAAGGTTATAGTGCATTTAAGGAAGTCGAATATCCCTAACTTTTTGTGAGTAGTGTATGTTGTAAACAGTGAAGCTAAACAAAATATATATATTTTAAAACAAACAAACAAACAAAAAAAATAGTTCAAACTAAATGCAAAAGCAGATGGAAAAGCCTACTAGAGATCAAAACTTGATTTAGGATTTTATAATGTTTATTATATATATACAGTGGGTACGGAAAGTATTCAGACCCCCTTGTTTTTTTGGCAACATTGTAAAGCATGTTCCTCAATGATTTTTATTAAATATGTGTTATATTTTTACACATGTTATAGACAACAAATAAAGTTTTTCTTAAAATGTGATGTATGTGAATGTATTCTCTTGGATTGACATATATGAAGGTAGAAAATATATGGCATATATATCACTAGAAAATATATTTAAGTAAATATATATTTTGAAGCATATTTTAGGAAATATGTTTTTGGCCATTTTTGGAATATTTTGAAATATATTTTTTGCTGTGTGATTTGTGTCTGTCTAAAGGTGGTTTATTTAGAGACTTGCTCAGAAACACGAAACAAAGGGCTTTATACTATAAACTTATACTCTCTGACACACACACACACACACACACAGACACACACACACACACACACACACACACACAGACACACACAGACACACACACACACACACACACACACACACACACACACACACACACACACACACACTGCAGCTCGGTTCTGGTTTTCATCCGATTCAACATTCATCACACAGCAGCTCTGCTCATCCCGACTGAAAGTCACTGCGAGATCGGCCACACAGACGGTCAAACATGACAGACTGAGGAATATCAGCATTAATAGTGAATTAAAAAAATTTCACTCAGCAGCTGTTTTCTATGTGAATACGACATTTATAATGTGACAAAAGATTTCTATTTCAAATAAATGCTGTTCTTTTGAACTTTCTATTCATCTGTGAATCCTGAAAAATAAAATGTATCACAGTTTCCACAAAAATATTGTGCAGCACGACTGTTTTCAACATTGATAATAATCAGAAATGTTTCTTGAGCAGCAAATCAGCATATTATACTGATTTCTGAAGATCATGTGACACTGAAGACTGGAGGAATGATGCTGAAAATACAGCTGCGCATCACAGAAATACATTACAGTTTAACAGAGATTCACATAGAAAACTTCTGTTTTAAATTGTAATAATATTTCACATTTTTACTGTATTTTTGATCAAATAAATACAGGCTTGGTGAGCAGAAGAGACTTCTTTTAAAAACATGAAAAAGTCTTACCACTCCCAAACTCTTGAACAGTAGTGTACTGTATTAGTGTGTACAATTCGGCATCAATAAGAAACATGAATGCTAACGGTTTAACATGTTTGTTTGTAGCTCATTTTGATGGAAGACAAACGAGAGAGAGACGTGCTTTGGTGATTTAATTTGGTTGTTTGTCAGCAGTAACTTCAGGAGAATCTGTCTGTCATTCTCATAAACAACCACAGAACGAGATTAAACATTCAGCAGATGAGTGACGGCCGTATTTAACTGCAGGATGAACAAACCTGTGTGTGTGTGTGTGTGTGTGTGTGTGTGTGTGTGTGTCTGTGTGCGTGTGTGTGAGAGAGAGTGTGTGTGTGTGTGTGTGTGTGTGTGAGTGGCTCTGTGTCGTGGATCTGTGGCACGTCTGTCAGTTTGATGGAGGTTCACCAGCATCCATGTTGATCCTGGTCCTCCATCACTGTGAGATATGGACGGAGCTGGACAGCTTCAGCTTTGGGACACTATAAGTGTGTGTGTGTGTTGGCTAAATGTTTTTCCTCTCTGAAGCGGTTCACATGCGCCGCCGTCGTCCTCTCACTCTCTCACTGTCTCCAGTCTCACTCAGACTTTGTCAATCTCTCTCTGTCTCAACGCAGGTGCTTTCACTGCTTCTTACGTCCCAGACATTCATTTATCTGCTGTGATTTTTCACTCTCAGCTGATTTATTAGTTTCTTCTCTCTTTTTCAAGCTAAATGAGTCCATTTCTAAAAGCTGAAGCTAAACTTTACTAGTTAGTATAGAGCAAAAAAAGTTTGATTTTTATATCGAGTGCAAATCTTGCCGGTAGTGTGTGCTTCATTGTAAAAGAAGTGAGCTTAACTGTACTGAATGTGTGCTTGCAGTGTACTTCAAATCTTAAAACTGTACTTGTGGATAATGAAATAAAAGGCCACTTAAGTGTACTTAGAAGAGATATTTTCAAAACGTTTCTTAAGTACACTATTTAAAAAAAGGCATTTTGTAACAGCGTTATTTCAGTATAATTTACATACTATTATAGTTTTTGTAATATGTTGTTTCATTTTTCATTTTAAAATTTAAATTTTAGTTAAACATTTTTTTTCAGTTAACATGTATTTTATTTAAAGTAACAAAAATGTTACTTTATGGTTTTAGTTTGAGTTCCAGTTTAACTATAATAACCCTGCTTTGTAATAATGTCAAATTAAAAGTTTTACTTTGAAGTACATTTTTAATCATTATGTTTTAATCTTTTGTCATGCTTTAAAGAAGTACACTTATTTTGGTGTGTTGACTAACATACTGAAGCACATGTAAAGTATCATAAATGTAACTGTAAAATTTTTATTTTACAAATAATAAAAATAATAATAAAAAAAAAAAAATATATATATATATATATATATACACATATCTAA
>NW_015505193.1:3859688-3867115 GCF_001515645.1 Sinocyclocheilus grahami
AAAAAAAAAAAATATATATATATATATATATACACACGACATACCAGTTTCAATAGAAATTACATTAAAGTATATTTTAGTCAGTACACTTTAACTATATTTCAAAGACAATAGAACTAATTATGAAATGACATATAAAGATGTACTTAAGTTTTACTTAAGTGGATCAATAGCACACTTAAGTTCAAATAATTGCATTTAATATAAATTTAAACTATAATACATTTTCATTTAATTTCAAATAACATGCAATATAGTGTGTGAAAACATTAATTCAGTTCTCACTTAAGCAGATATATATTTTTAAATATATTATTTCCATATAAAGTCAAGTGTACTTCTTTTTCACAAGAGTGTTCTTATTTCTTATTATAAATCAGGTTTTACGATCTTTTCGAGGCCATTTGGTCACATTTACTGTAGGCGAAACCCACACACTTAAAACGAACACCCAAGCTGGTTTAAGCTCTCTTAATGAGCGCCGTCTCTGTCTGTCTGAGGTGAGGTGTGGCTGGTTAGTCGCCTGCAGTGATGTTTCCAGCCAGTAACCCGATCAGAGCTGCATTGTGTCGTACAGTGAGACAGGATTACTGTATCATTCACACAATAATGAGTCAACCGACAGGAGTGTCCTGTTCATAATCACTTCAGCAAAGAGAAAACACACCCTTTCCACCCACATCCGCCCAACCGGGCTGCCCCTGTGCTGCCCGTCTAAAAAGACTAAAGTCAAACGGGAAACAAGCAACACTCGCTCTCGAGGTCTCGAGGTCTCGAGGTCAATAATCACAAAGAGGGTTTCATACTAAAAAATTATTTTCTTCATCATCCTTAAAACAAAAACACATTTAGCTGAAGAGTAAAATTGTAAGAATAGGAATGAGACTTATTTTTATTATAATTAACTAAAACTGAAACTAAAATTAAAACTATATATATCTATATATATATATATATATAAAACATTTTCATTACTAAAATAAAATAAAATAAAAAATATATAAAAAATATTATTTTAGCTATTTGCAAAGGCAACATTTCTCATTTTAATTTAGTTCAGTTTGATGTTTTAAAATAACTAAAACGAAAAATGAAATTTATAAAAAATTATATAAACATATATAAAAACAAAACTACTAAAAATGACAAAAACACAACAAATTTACAAAAAATGTAACTAAAATGAAATGCAAACAAAAATACTAAATATTAATAAAAACTAGAATAGTATCTTATAGTATAATAGTTTGTATTATTGTTAATTTTTGTACATTACTCTGAAAATTTACATGCGAGGAAATAGTTATCACTCAGAAATTGCTAGTAAATTTCAAAAATAATTATAAAAAAATGGCAAGCAACACATTTAATTAAATGTGACATTTTGATGTAGGAAGACGATGTTTTGTTTTATTTTTGTTTTATTTACAAATTCTAAAAAATATTTTTTTATAGTGTACGGCCATTCTTTCTCTCATTTTAAACCTAAAATGGAACCAAATAATGAGATTTATGCTTAGCACAAGCAGTTTGGCTCCTTGAGTAAAAATAATATTTATAATTTTTTAATCGGAAAGCAAGACAAAATACTAATTATGAAAAAAAAAAATTCTATGCATTAAGTGTTAAAGTGGCTCTGTTCCAAATCCCAGTGAGCTGCCTACATAGACAACACTTTAAAGACATCATTCCAGGTGCATTCCAGATGTGAGGACTGTTTCAAAACGTAGACAGCAACATTATTTTGTCTCATTTTACAAATCTAAAGCAGCATGACATGCGTCCTTCATCACTAAAGCAATCAGAATGCACTGTGAAAAGATCAAAATGATTCAATATGGTGGACGAGTGTTAGAAAAATGTTGATTATCAATATGTGACCCTGGACCACAAACCCAGTCATAAGGGTACATTTTTCAAAATTTAGATTTATCATCTGAATAAATACGCTTTCCATTGATGTATGGTTTGTTAGGAGAGGACAATATTTGGCCGATATACATCTATTTGAAAATTTGGAATCTGAGGGTGCAAAAAAATCTAAATATTGAAAAAAATCACTTTAAAGTTGTCCAAATGAAGTTCTTAGCAATGCATATTACTAATCAAACATTAAGTTTTGATATATTTACGGTAGGAAATTTACAAAATATCTTCATGGAACATGATCTTTACTTAATATCCTAATGATTTTTGGCATAAAAGAAAAATCTATAATTGTGACCCATACAATGTATTGTTGGCTATTGCTACAAATATACCCCAGCGACTTAACACTGCTTTTGTGCTGCAGGGACACATATGCTGGGAAGTAAAACAGTTCAGTCTAATAAAAAACGGAGTGTTTTACCCATTGTTTGTGTGTTTATGGGACATTTATGCATGTTAGATATGCATTGCATCATTAGCTGAGCAACAGTCGAGTCTCCCTAATGGACTTTGAAAGAGATGCATGGTACAGTTAGCAGCTTCAGCAACAGACAAACCAGCTTCTGTCAGAAACAAAAAGACCTGCTTCATCGGTTCACAGAAATCCACTAGTTTTAGAAAAGAAATAGAGCTTGAGCGAGCAAACAAAGAGAGGGCAGACAGAAAGGGACACGCTGGATACACGGAAGGAAAATGTTGTGTTAGTTGATGCAGCCAATTAATTATATTGCAAGCCATTTAGAAATCTATGAAAGAAGCATAAAGGGGTTGAGGCTGTTTGAGAAAGTGTAAGTATGGTATTAAAAAATGCAATACGTGTATTTCAACCGCTCTGGGCGTTGTTACGTTGGAGTCTTTTTTTAAAAGGGAAACGCTGTGTCTTAAAAAGGAGAAACCTTTAAATTATGCATTTCATTTTCTAGCCTCTCTTTTCTTCTCGCTCTTGTGTTTTGTTTTTGAGGGAGTGAAAAAATATGGCTGCACATGAAAAGGCGTTTTTTTGCACGTTTTGCTCGACCCTGAGGGGGCGCTGGTGAGGTGTGTGTAGTAAAGTGTGTTTGAAATACAGGTTGAGCCTCGTTTTCATTAATAGATCATCAGCTTTAACATGCATAAGAGGTATGATGATATGTGACCCTGCAGCACAAAAGCAGTGTTAAGTCGCTGGGGGATATTTGTAGCAATAGCCAAAAATACACTGTATGGGTCAAAATGATAGATTTTGCTTTTATGCCAAAAATCATTAGGATATTAAGTAAAGATCATGTTCCATGAAGATATTTTGTAAATGTCCTACCGTCAATATATCACAACTTAATTTTTGATTAGTAATATGCATGGCTAAGAACTTCATTTGAACAACTTTAAAGATGATTTTCTCAATATTTTGATTTCTTTGCACCCTCAGATTCCAGATTTTCAAATATTGTCCTATCCTAACAAACCATACATCAACGGAAAGCTTATTTATTCAGCTTTCAGACTATGTATAAATCTCAATTTTGAAAAATTGACACTTAAGACTGGTTTTGTGGTTTCATTTATATCATGCAACTCTGGAACTAGAAATCGGTAAAGTGTCTGAGAACCAAATACAATATCACCTTTAAAGATCTTATATACATTTTATCAATCAAAGACAGACACTGAAAACAAAGCAAGACAAAGTGCAACATTTACATTTATGAATTTGGCAGATGCTTTCGGGGTCAGCTGGTAATAACGCGCCTCCTCGTATAGGAGACTGAAGTCCTGAACAGACAGACAGATGGATGCTTTATCAAACTGATTAAAAGTGACAGTAAAGGCATTTATAATGTTACAAAGGATTTCCGTTTCAGATAAATGCTGTTCTTCTGAACATTCTGTTCATCAAAGAATTTAAAAATCTTATTAACCCCAAACTTTTACATTTTAGTGTAAATATATTAAAATGCATTTTTTTTTTTTTTAGATTTTTTAAGCATAAACCTAATAACACACTGAAAATGTTTTTTCATTCATCCAATTAAAAACATTTAGGGTAATGATTCACATCTATATTTTTAACTTGAGCCAATGAAAAATAAATAACTTGCCCTAAGTTATATTAAAAGAAATATAGATGTAAATCATTACCCTACATTTTTTTAATTGGATGAATGAAACATTTTTTTCAGTGCAGTTTGCTTGGTTTATACTTCAAACAACTGAAAAAATGTCAAGGGGAGAAAAAAAACTAATGCATGAAAAACTTGCATGAAGCATAAATGACAACAGCATCAAAAATGAAATACACTCAATTGCAGGTCATAGAATAAATCTCAGCGCTAAAACCCTCTGCTTAATCAGATCGGATCCCGTAATGTAGATGGGAAAGCACTTTATTTACTTCTTTCAGCGCTAGAAATGTGATGGACAGTCTTTCGAATTTTGGTAGAAATAATAAACCAGTTCACAAACCATGAAACCAACAAAGACTGAAGATAACCTATTCAGATCGCATCCATAAAACGAACAATAAATAATATGCATAAAATGCATTCAAATCTTACAGTTTTAGGTCTTTTTAATGTACAATAAACATACTATATGTGCACACTTTTCTTAATTTTGTTACATTTTTCAGAAAACAAAGACTTAATATCTTATGTAATTTTACTTTGTAAATAAATGCACTTGATTTAAGAATGTTTAGATATTTATACTGGAAAATAATAAAAAAAAGCATTTAAAATGCATAAATGCATTAAAATATATTTTAAATCGTTTGAAAACATTGTAAGTGGACATTATAAGGGAAAATTATTATCAAATATATATAACTTTGGCCTGGACACATTTCTAACCTCAATACATGGATATCGCTCTTTTTTTGCCCATGTATAGATGTTTACACTTTCTAAAATTAAAATGAGAGATGTTTCCCCATGCAAAATTACAGGACACGTTGCACGCTGACGTTTAATAGTTAACGAGATAGTGATGCTATTACTGCAAAAGCTGCTAACAAAGCAACAAAACAAATAAATACATAAATAAAAGCCAATAAGTGAATGAATCTTTAAAAAGCAGTGCGACTGGGGTGCAGGGTGGCATGTTTAGCTCCGAGGGGTATCAGCGCCGCCCGCGGGGCAACAGTCAAGACGTTTGGCAGGATCTCATGCTCGTTGGATCCCGTCAGTGAAGGAGCTCCAGGCTTCAGCGTTTCTTTATCCAGGCACACAACAGCAGACTGCCAAACGCTCGCTCTCTTCCTCTCGGGGAGGTCTTGCCAGGGGTTTTTTGCCCTTTTCAGTTTTCCCTTAATTTCCCACAAGTCCAGATGGTACTATTCTTCCTCGACTCTCCATCACGGAGCGGGAGGAGCCGAGGTGTGCATGAGGGAGGAAAATGTTGGAGTTCAACTGAGGATACGGCTTTGTGTGCAACGTCTGCAGAGTAATCTGCATGAAGATTGATATGATCAGTTATGAAGTGCACACAGCTGGAATGGTAACTAAACGACATGACTTATTGTACACGCAGCTTCTCTGCGTTTTGCTGCAGAAAACAGACAGAGAAGGATCAACCGTACGACACAGACTGTATTAAACCACTTTATCGCACAGCTCTGTGAGTTGTATATATATAGTATATTCAACTTTATCCACCTATATGCAATATACTCAACTTATATATACTCTATAGCTGCTTGATTGTTTATATTGTTGCAAAATGTAGATGGGTCAAAGATGTTAAGATGTCCGCATCAAAAGAAATTTACAAAAGTGATTTTATGTCCACAGAAAGCAAATTAAATATAAGTAAAGTGTGTATTTTAAGGTTTCAAATAAGTTTTTGGATAATAATGTTACATTGTCATTCAGTGTAACACAATATTTATGTAAAAATTCAAACAACATGCTTATTCTGACGTGTACATATTAAAACATATAAAAGAATAAGGGAGCATGTTAAATTTGATTGTTTTAAATGAGTAAAAAATTTGTGACCAATGGGCAAAACCTAGGACAGTGGCAAATTTAAAAAATGTCAAATTACAACTAATTAGTATTTGGGGTGAAAGTAATTAGTCTTTTAATATGTCATAAATTGATTTTTGTTGTAAATATGCCTGACAAGATTGTTACACTGAATGACATTTTAGTGGGTCACTTCTGTAAATCAGAGAAAAATGTATGATATTTATTTTTTTGCTCAGAAAAACAATTAAATTAAACAGAATTTTTTTAAACATTTTTTGGGGCAAAACAACAACAATTTAAAGCAGCATTACACTTATTGTTTTTATGCTTAAACCCTTTTTCGTCTTTGACCCAACTATATTTTTGCCCAGCTCTAATTTGACGAGGTATTAAGATATTATAAACATTAACATAATGATTTCCTGTAAAGCTGCTTTTAAACAATGTGTATTGTGAAAGTGATATACAAATAAAATTGACATGATAATGTATGTAATATAATTTATTTAATTAATATTTAATTAACATAAAACACATTGCACATTTCTGCACAAAAACACTGTAAAAAAGTATTTTCTTAGTATTGTTTTCCTGTACAAATATCTAGGCAATCTTAATTCAAGATATTAATTTTGAGAATTTGTCTTATTTTGTGAAAAAGGTATCAAAATTAATTGATTTTACACTTAAAACAAGACAAAAAAAAAAAATCTTCCAACCGGGCTAGAAAAATAAACGTGTTTTCCCTTTGAATCAAGCATATTTTTCTGTTTTAAACTCATTTAATTTTTTTATTTTTTTATTTTTTTGAGAAAGCGAGACTTGATATCTTATTTCATTTAACTTTTTAAGTAAATGTAGACATTTACTGGAAAACAAGACAAAAATACTGAGGAAGAAAATCTTTTTTTTGCAGAAAATATGTTTAAAATACATGCAATGTTATAAATATGCATTTACAAAATAATTATTTTTAACTAATAATATACTGTTTTTAATTGGCAATAAATATATACTAAATGTAAAAAATTTTCTTACTTTCGATACATCTTTCAGAAAACACTTAATATCTTGTCATTTGACTTTTTAAGTAAATGCATCTTGATTTAAGAGTATTTAGATATTTGCACTGAAAACGAGAGAAAATACTTTTGCCCTTCACAGTGCAGATGACAAAATGCATGCGATGCATCAGCGCTGGAGGGAACAGTGAGGTATTAAAAGATGCGCCTGGGTCTCTGTTTTTAACAGGACTCGTTCTCTAAAGCTCCTCTTGTAGTCTAGCTTCATGCAACATGTCGAAGAGCCTGATACAAGAGAGGTGAAGAAAGAAACCGAGCCCAACAAGAGCAGATAGAAAGACAGACGATACGCTAGCCTGAAATCCCATGTTCAGGCGATCATCCGACAGGCCTGTTGTGATCCAAAATAATGATCTTTCGCTGTTGCCCACCGGCAAGACAACATCTCTCAGACAGAGAGAGAGAGAGAGAGAGAGAGAGAGAGAGAGAGAGAGAGAGAGAGAGACAGAGATATCCCCCCCTCTCCATC
>NW_015505193.1:3867175-3906203 GCF_001515645.1 Sinocyclocheilus grahami
GCGCGACCAAGACACGACGTCTCAGAGAGAGAGAGAGAGAGAGAGAGAGAGAGAGAGAGAGAGAGAGAGAGAGAGGCAGAGATATCCCCCCGTCTCCATCTAATACGTACTGTATAAGCGATGACCATTTCTCTTTGATTTGGTCAAACACATGCTGATGTAGAGGTCAGATCCTATGTGACAAACCTTGGAATCAAATCCGACTCTGTCTTACTCACTGGATTTATTATGAACGAACCATCAGTGCATGTTATTCTAAAAACAAAAGATTGTTAATTAAAATGCTCCCAGTGGTCACAAAACTTTGAGAAATGACATTAAAAGTCGAACAGCAGCTTTTATTTATTCAAGCAGCTTAGCAACTGATAATCTCTGGTACAAATGATGCTTTTTCCATTGAGAGATGCAAAACATATTCCGCTTTAGCTCCACGTTCACATTGATTTAGCGAAACGAACGCCACCGCGGGTCATGACAGTCATGATGCCTCACAGATAAAGACACGCTTAACACCGCCGGCTGCCGTCGCATTTCTGTCTGATTTCACACACGCTGATCAGCAGAGCAAACCAGTCTAAACTGGGCTCTTTGTCCGACTCGAGAGAGGAAAACAAAGTGAATCCAGATCAAGATTAAAAGATGTAAAAGTAGAGTTTATTCATGAGGATAAATCAGCCGTAAACATATTTTATTAAAACATAATTGAAAAATTGAATATTAATATAAGTATCAATGTGGCACGATCACAGCCAATCAGAACAGATTTCAAGCTTAATATTTATCGATGTGGACTTTTGACCAATAATATTGCACTATGGGTGGAGCTACCAAATACAACAGAAATATAAATCAACCGACCAACAATATGTCCTGACATTCACTGCTTGTCATGATTGCATCTGATTAACACACAAACTCATGAAAGAGCTGCTATTACTAATCATTTTATCATGGTTTTTTTTTTCTGGTTCTGTGCATTTATTCCATCTTGAAATGCATCAGACTTCAATTTGCAATGCACTGCATTCTCAGTATTGCCACAAGGGGAGCTACAGCAGACGTTAGTGTAAAGTGTCTTTTTCTACTGTCAGTTTTTTTCATTCAGCTCAACTATCCACCCACCAAAATAACAGTACCTTGAAGTAGGGCTGCACAATTAATCGAATTTCTAATCGCGATTACAATTACGGATGCCACAATTACGTAATCGTTCAAAGCGGCAATTAATTGTTCAAAGTCCACTTATGTTATTCTGCGCGCTTAAGATGCTTTTTTTTCTTTCTACATGTTATCTGAAGGGTTTTCCCATTGTTTTAATTTTAGTTTTAGTATAACAACAAATTTAAATTATATTATAATTGAAAGAAGAAACCAATCCGATGTATAGTTGACATTTGAGGCTTAATACTATAGAAAAGCACTCAAAGTTTTTCAGTTAGAGTGTTTTCAGCTTGTTTATTTTCATGTAAAAATATGGCATGCAGTTGCATTAATCAATGGTATAAACATCATTCAATGTAAATTGTGATAATCGTAATTGATAACCGCAATTAAAATTTCAAGGCAACAATCGACCTTGAAGAAACCTTTAATAAACCTTTAATATCTTAGTTCTTTCTCTCAGACAGAGATGAGATTTAATGGAGATCAAACGGTGGAATATATATTGTATCTAACAATGCAATGCAATCACTTCGGTCTCCCAATTCCAGCGCAAAGAATGAAATCTAAAACTGGATTAAAAAAGTCCCAAATTCAAAATAATCTATTTCTAAGATGATAACGGGATGCTAATTGCCAAATTAACATAATGCTATGAGCAGGGTTATTACAGTTAACTAAAACTAAAGCCATGAATTTTATTATATATATTTTGTTACTTGAAATAAAATAAATGATAATTAAAATAAAATAAAATATTAAAACTTAAAATTATTTTGTTTCGGATAGTTGCCAGGCAATATTTCCCACTTTCATTTAGTTTAACTTGATGTACTAAAATAACTATAAAAATTAAAAAAAAAATTAATAAAAACTATATAGACATATTGAAATATATTATAGATAATATATCAAATATATGTAGGGAGAAATATTTAAAATTAAAATAACAAAAACACACAACACAATTACTAAAACTAACATTAAAATTAAAACATAAAATATAAAAATAAAAACATTCAACATATAAACAAAAACTAAATATGATACTAAAAGAACAATTTAACTTGCTGTATTAAAATAACTAAAATTTAAATTTAAAACGAATAAAAACTATATAGACGCATTAAAAAAGAAACAACTAATAAAAATGACAAAATTACTAAAACTTTAACTAGAATTGAAACAAAATAGAAAAATAAATACTAATTAAAAATATTGATAAAAACTATAATAGCATCTCAATGATACTAAAATAACACTGATTTTAACTTGGTGTTCTAAAATAACTAAAACTAAAATAAACAAAAACTATATAGACACATAAAAAAAACAAAATGACTAAAACTTTAACAAAAAGTTTAATGAAAATAGAAAACTGAAAAAAACTAATTCAAAATATTAATGAAAACTATAACAGTATCTGCAGTAACTATGCAGTAACTATACCGCATACTGTTAAAAAAGTAAACAAAAATGTATATATATTTTTATTTTATACTTATTTTGATGCCTATTATAGTACAATAAAAAAGTATATTTTTAATTGTAAAAATATATATTTTTTGTTTATATAATTTCAGCGTTAACTTCAAAAAAGTCAATACATTTTTTTTTATTATTTTATACTTATTTTGTAGCCTGTTATAGTAAAAAAAAAAAATTAATATAAAAAAAATCAAATCAGTCACTTGTGAGGTTCCATGATAGTTGGGATGCTCCCTATATAGGCAGCTCACTAGGTTTTGGAACAGAGTTTGTGTCCATCACTTGGCAAAAACTGCAGATGTCTCTAATACATTCTTCCACTAATCTACTAATTCTAAAACATCAGATTCTAACGTCTCATAACCGTTTACAGAGCCTGATACACAACATTTCAATGCTAAAACTATTATTCAGCACAAATGCCTTATTCAGCGTCCTTAAACACAGGATACCCGGAAATACCTTCATCTTTCTGCGTGTACTTCAGCTGTCTTTATGAACTCTGATACGATCAGCATTTCCTTCCGCTCCTAGCCGAGAGACAGCGCTATCGCCGCTCCGATGCAATCTCCTCTTTAATCATTGCTACAGTTTCTGGATCAGCTGACGGCTCTCATAAGCACTAAGAAGACCGGCCGACTGCTTGTCAAAACCTGTATAATGAACAACAGCCGGGGTATAAAGGCGTTTATTGTCGAACATAGACTATTGACTCTGCGTAAGGAAGTGGTTTGCAAGCACAAACACAGTTCACTGAGCTCTGCCAGGTGCATGTATTTACAGACTTTTTTTTTCTTTAATGCACGACGAAATTCATACTCTTCCACGCAAGTCTACTCTATAGTCGTCACCTTATGCACTTTCTAAAGCTCTTGTTTTTTCTCTCTTTCTCCCTCTTTTTACCCCCTTTGGAAATCGATGCAAAATGCTTTATAAAAAACCAATACTCATCTCCCTGTAGCGCCTGCGGTCGTCCTTTCTCATATGGTCTTGCAATTCTTCCAGCTAGAATTTCACCATGCCCCTCCAGGCAAACACTGTTTTTCATCTGCACTTTTTTTAAAAAAGCAATTAAAATGCTGCCTGTTTTTCTTTTCTTCCTCGTCTCCCCCACCCGTCTCTCTCTCTTCTCTTTTCTCCCACATCTCTCTGGCTGCGTTCACACAGCAGGGGAATATGGTTGTCAGTCTCATTCAGAGCAGTGAATATGGTTCAGTTTGATCATGAAAGAAAGAGACAAGCCATTTCTATAAGCAAAGCGACTGGATTTTGAGAGTGGGTTCAGTCCGTGTGTGAGGTATGAAGGCGATTCTTCAATTAGAGGCACTTTTGACTACTTGAAATCTTGAAAAATTAAACTTCTTCGACCTATGATTCATATGTGTTGAAATATTTATCACATGAATAAAGATCTGGCCTTGATCAACCTTCAGCTGGATTTGAGATTACAGTGTGCTGGCGGTGACTTTTTCACTTTTTTGGCGAAAAAGATGGATTTGCAAAATTTGGCCTAACACAACAAGTTAGCTAGCAGTCAGTTAAGTAAAAAACTTAATAATGATATTTAAAAAAAATAAATAAATAAATATATATATATATATATATGTGTGTGTGTGTGTGTGATTTTTTTATAATTAAATATTGTTTATATACAGTATGTTATACAGGTGCATCTCAATAAATTAGAATGTCGTGGAAAAGTTCATTTATTTCAGTAATTCAACTATTTAATTATAAAAAAAAAATCACATTTTTATCTTTTACTTTACCTGCAATCATACTTTACATTTCAGAATTAACAGACAACTAGTTAACTCTGAAAACATTAAAATACAAATTATTTAAAAAAATAAAAATACTATTATAAATACTAAAAGTAAATACTTGTTTATACTATTACAAATGCAAATAATAAATTAACTGAAAATATAATTTAAAAATATAATATACATTCTTAGGAAGGCACAAAGTATAATTCTCCTGATTTTAACCTTTCAAAACCTCTTAAAATTAAGAAAAAAGTAATTAAAGATACAATAAAATTATTTTAAAGTTATTAATAATTTTTTTCTTTCATTTTTTATTATTTCAGTTAATTATAATCATAAAAATGTTATATATATTTTTTTCAATTTTTATACTTTTAGAGTTAACTGAAATCATAAAAATATGTATTTTCTTCAATTATAAAAAAAAATCACGGTTTAAATTTTTATGATTTCAGTTAACAGACTGCTAGCTAGTTAACTCTGAATCATAAAAATAAAAAATATTTTTATAAATGTATGCATGTATGAATGTATGTGTGTATGTGTGTGTATATATATATATATATATTTCAATCATGACAACTCTCGGAACATTTTAGCATGGTGATGGATATGACAATGTTAATGCATTTGGTCTTGGCGGAACAGATCTGCTACGCTGCTGCTGAGTTGCTGCTGCTGTTGGTTATTGCTGTAGTTGTAGATTATTGCTGCTGCTGCAAGCAAGTACAGGAACTTGCTACTGCCAGTACATACGGCGATACGGTGCCATGAGTATTTAAGACATGCTGCTGCTGCACAAATAGCATATAAAATAACCCGTAGCAGATCTATACAGGTGGAGCTGGGGAAGGTGGAGGGTTTCAGAGAACTCTGAAAGCGCGCTGCAGGAATCTCAATTGAATGCTAGCCAGCTATATAAATGCAAGGCAGTAAGCTCATTGGCTGCATATGCAGCATGAACCAGCTTGTGCCAAGTCTTTTAACTCTCTGAATATCATCAGTTACGTTAACACCCCGTCAGAATGCGGCATCTAGGGATTCATGACTAAACTATATATATAGATTTGCCGGGGGGGATGGGGGGGATTTCCCCCCTCTGGTCTATGCATCCCTGCCTCTGCTGAATTATTTTTATCTCCGGTGGGGATAAAAAAACATCCCGCAAACAGCGCTGAAGTCCCGATCTGAAACAAATGATTTGCGATACGCGCTTTGAAGTCCCGATCTGAATCAAATGATTTGCAATATGCGCTTTGAAGTCCCGATACGCGATCCGATTGGAGTGCTTCGAAACAGTGAATCATTTTGCGACGCAATGATTTAACTGATTCGGAGTTTCAAAAAGCTCCGTTGATACTGTAAATGTTCTTTGCTCACTTTCCTATATAATTGATTAGTTGTTTGGACAACCGTTGAAATTAAATAATTAATCGGCCTAATGTTTTTATTCAATTGTGATCACGTTAAATAGCCTGCAGTTTCAGTCGTATTAAAAACATTTTGTGACATGACACACATTATCTGGAGCTTAAAAAGACAGGTTTATGATGTGCTTTGTTAACAGATTACACTAACATTAGGTTACTTTTAAGCCTTTCTCTGAAAAAAAAAAAGTTTTCAAAATCATCCCCCCCTCTGCTTTTTTCACAAATCGCACCCTGTATGTATATATATATATACATACATAGATATATACATACATACACACACACACACACACAAATACTAAATTAACTGAAAAAAAATTTAGTTCTTAGGAAGGTACAAAGGTAGGAAAATGTAATATATAAAAATATAATAAAAATGTTATCGGAAGGCATATTCATTAATGTCCATGTGAACTGGACGCTGAAGTCAAAAACACATTTTACTTAAACCCACCTGAATGTCTGCCTGTATTCTGGGAACAACGATTTGAAGAAGTTTCATTTTTCAAGATTAAGTAGTCAAGAGAGGACCAAAGGATCACCCGAGTTATCAATCCCAGACACTGAGTGTGTGAACGGAGCCTGTTTCTCTCTCTTTATTTTTCGTTTTTCTTTCAGTAAATCAGCGGCATGATATTCTCCCTCTGTCAGGTGAATCTGTGTCTCTGAAAGACAAACGGGAAAGAACTCTGCTTCAGTCGCACACAGCGTCTGTCCTGCCTGTCTTCCTGTCAGACTGTCTTCACTTCCTCTGTTAACAGGACCAGCCGTGTAGAAGAGAGATCTGAGTGAACAAACACCAGTCTGGCCTGACACTGAGGTCCTGTTCACATCTGGTATTGATCCAAAAGCAAATGACTTGTGTCAATGCATGCAACACATCCACCTAATTGAAAAACACGGAAAAGCCCTAAACAAATACATGCACAAGACTTCACAATATATGCATGATTGCATGCATGCTTGAAAAAAAAAAAGCTTGCTTCCTAATCTAGTTGTCTAATAAACCTGACATTGTATATTATGAATATTGTTGGCTCTGTGACTAATTGCTTTTGTTCCACTTTGTATAAAAGCATCTGCATAAATGCATACGTTATTGTAAATGACTGACAGGTGAGTAGGCGGGTCCAGGATGCAAGTCTACAAATCTGATCACACATACATTATGAGTGAGTCACAAAAGGCTTTGGATCCAATTTACACCCTAAATTTAGAACTAAACACTTGTGATTGGAATGCATGAAAGAGATATTAATTCCAGATGTAAACAAGTTCAGCTTCAAAGAGTCAAAACCTTGTGTTTCCTTTCACTTTCATGAAAGTGAAACAAGTATTTCTTTTTTGTTGCATGCATTGAAACATTTTGAACTTATTTAAAATAATTTTTACTTTTTTTATTTTAATATTACAGTTGAATTCTTATTATTTTGTGTGAATCTGTTTAATGCATTTTTGTGCTTTTTTTCTTTTGTTTCATGCATTTTTGTTATAATGCAAATTTGATGTGTTTGCATTAAAAAAAAGTGTTTACAAATGATCTGCTGCTGAAATTCCAAATAAAAACATTCAAACACATGCACTGAATTTTTTTTATTTTTTAAAAAGAGCAATAAAAAACAAATCTTTTGTTGGTCAAAAGATCTGGCTATCTTCCTGCATAAATGACCAATAACTCCAGCATGAACATTCACGACACACTTGACATGAGCTCACGATCATTAGCTGCTGTTCACAACCGCCCTCATCCTACCGATCTCTGTCAGAAAGACCCCACAGAACGAGCATGAAACTTTCATATGTCCTGTCACTTCAGCAGACTGAGCTGGAGGGAGATGAATGTTCACACATTAGTTATAGAGCGAGTTTCTTTTCCCGCTCTGCATTATTAAGGAATCAATCTATTAAAAGACACCATCAACTTGAGGTTCTTTAACTGGACTCTCTCAGCTGTCAGCTCGGCCTCTGAGGCTCAACGCTGGGAGAGTGTTTGTTTAACTGTCGCTGCGCCGGTGTGTGTTTGCATCCATGAGTGGGTTTCCCACTTGTCAGTGTGATTAGTGAAAGCAGGTGCTAATGTGTGCGGATGGTCAGTCTTTTGTGGACTCAAATGAAAGCACGCGTTAAATGCTGGCACTTACTGCAAAAAGTATTTGGACACTTAAGATACACTTAATGCATGAATGTCATTGCACTAGGTGCACAAAAGTTTTTGAAAGAGTCTTTTCTGCTCATGAAGGCTGCATTTATTTGGTCAAAAATACAGTAAAAACAGTGAAATATTATTACAATTTAAATAGCTGTTTTCTGTGTGAATATCTGTTCAAATGTAATTTATTCCAGTGAATTTTCAGCATCATTCCTCCAGTCTTCAGTGTCACATGATCTTCAGAAATCATTCTAATATGCTGATTTGCTGCTCGAGATCTTTCTAACATTATAAAAGTCTTTGTCACTGTCATTTTTAAGGAATTTAATGCATAATTTCTAAACAAATGTAATAATTTATTTTAAAAAGTCTTACTGACATCACATTTTTGATCTGTTGTCTTCATGCTAAACTTTTCACAAGTTTGAAATAATAAAATAACAAATCTAGTGTTGAAAATGAAGACAAAAACTATTTACACTCTGATACCTGCGTAAGCTTCATTCACTAAAAATCACCAGCTTATTTAAAGACACTGAGACTTCAAAATTATGAAGAAAAGAAAAGTTAGTGAAGAGAAAAAAATGCAGGATTTGAGCAGATATAGAAACTCAGTTTGATACTGTTTTCAATGCAATGACATTTAGACATCTTTATGCATGACTGAAGTGAACAAATGAATAGAATAGAACAATGCTATTTACTTTATAACCACTGCTTTACCCATTAAAATACAAACAGATGCAAAAAATGATAGCACTCACAGAATAGTAACAATACAAATTGTTGGTGCAAACTGTACAGACTCAAAACAAACTTCTGCATTGTGTTTCAATCATAATACATAAAAATGTTTTTATCATCTGATCAAGTCCAATGAAATTCAATATTCTAAATGTTCAAACAAGTCTCTTTCTCTCTCTCTCTCTGTTCAGAAATCAGACTTAATCTCACTCTATGATGAAAGCAACGAGTGCACCGCTTACGTTTCTGTCTCTCTCCTAATAAAGTCACAATCGAGGATCAGACAGAACGAGTCACAGGGAATTCTGATCACATTCACATGTCATCAGAACAGATAATTAGCCTCTAATCAGCTCTAATTGAGTAAACCACTCAGACAAACACTCCACATATACAGTCTGAGAGCACTTTATTTAGCACATTTTCCTAATCAAATACTAAGAAAATGAACCAAAATGCAGATGCATTTGTGAATGTCTCAGTATTTGATGTGACTTTGCTTTGCTTTGCTTTACTGAGCTACACGAACAAGACCAAAGAGCATCTTAAACTTCATTTTATGCCAAAAAGAGTTTCAAAATAATTTAATTGAACCAAAAAAAGGTTTAAATGAATGTGCTCTTGTACGTCAAGCAAAATGATTCTAACACTTCAAAATGGTTTGGATAATGTAAAAATGCTAAAAGCAAACATTTGCACACAAAGTGCACATAAATAACGAAAAGCTGATTCATTTCGCCGTTAAACTTCTGGATGCATGCTTTTACGTAACGAGACAAGAGGCCAGGGGTCTTACCGTGAGTCTGGGTATTTGGTGAGGGTCGCCAGGCTGCTGGTGTACATGTGGCCACCCACGTCGATGTGAACGGGCGCGTTGGCTTTGGTGAGCTGAGCCGGCAGTGGAATCCCCTGCGTGGCCAGAGGAGAGACCGGAGACCGGGTCAGAGACAGGCGTGACATGCTTCTCCCTTCCTGGAAGCAGACAAACGGGAAAGCCATGGAGAAATGCTGCTGCTGATGCGCCTTCACGGTGCCTTAGCGTCTCTCCCACCTTGAGCGTCTGTGCGAGTCTTATCAGATCGTTTTCTCATCTGCCCCATCGCATATTTAGCTTACAAATTATTGCCACAGCACTAATGAAGTATGTTTGCATCTTTTCACTGGTGCAGCCCGAGGGCAGGATACAAGGATGTTTATTAACGCTGCAGAGAGAGGGAGAGCGAGAGAGATATGCGAGGTGTTCGCCTCCAGGGATGGGAAAGAGAGAAAAAAAAGGCAAGTTTCTAATTAAAGGTCGTGTTATGTGTTAGACGTGATATCCTCCGACACTTCAGCAACCAATCTGAACATTTGGGAAACGAGGGCATTGCGCGCGTTCACGTGGAACGCCAGGCATCACTTCCAACCACGAATCCGCTGTTAGTGAACTGAGAATCGCTCGACTTCCAGCGTCACTGGACCTCCATGCTGGAATCATCTTCCAAATCTTTAAGAAAAATCTAGGTGCACTTTCTCAGTGCACAAATGCTGAATTTTTAAAATGCAATGTTGACTTGCAAAATTGAGGCAAATTCTAATGTACTTTTTTTAATATAGGGACCACATTAAATGGGAACCACCTACTGTACAAATTTTTTGATAAATTAAATCTTACACTTGTAGTTGCTTTTAGGTTTTCAAACCATCTTGACCAGCTGGTCTACTAGCTTGAACTGTAATGCACAAATTGCATTTGTCAATGCACAACCTTAAATTACTGTTTTACGGTCTCATCTCTGTTCTAGCTCTTTTCAGAGCAATTCTGAAACTTTGGATTGTGGCATTCTGTCAGTTATCTGCTCAATGAATGCACGCCAATGTAAAGGCTTGCTTTGATATGCATTTTACACTTTCTAGTGCTCAGAATAAATCTGTACTACTGTATGGGCAAGAGTGACTTTGATTTGAATCAAAGTGCATTCACACATGAACCCACTTTCCTCTTGAATTTCACTGGAAGATTGTCTACTAAAAGACTTTAACTCTGTCCAAACCTAAAGGCTTGTTTATACAAGTCAGAACTTTACCTCACAATGCCCGGATCATGCAGGGCCACACTGAAACATGACTTAACCTATTCCAGTTGTCATAAGAAAGACTGCTTCATTGTGAAACTGGAGTTCAAAGGGATTTCAACGACAAGTTCTTCCATGCATTGGCTCATTTGCACGCCTGTTATTTTAACCATACATGGTAAACAGAAGGCGGTTGTTACAGGCTCCGCTCAGCTCCAGCGCTGGAGGCCATGCACTGGAGGCAGACGGGAGAATTTTCCAGGGTGTTGCCACCAAGCCCTCAGCACTAATGTTCATTTAATACACAACACGATGATACATTTCAGATTCCATTGAAAGAAAAAAAAAGACTTAAGACGTTTTGGCATATGAAGCTATCCCTCATCTCCATATAGCTACGGGCATTGTAACCAAAAGCCCAGATATTAATGCTGAGGAAATACAGTGGATCTACCCCTTCTCTCTCTCTCTTTTTGTTAATAGGAGGGACCAGGTAGAAGAGTAAAGAAAAGTCAAGATGGTCAAGCTTCATATAAACATGAGGAAAATGACTCTAGATGTTTATAAACTCAAAATACTCCAGATTATAAGAATGCATCATATAAATAGTCATTACAGATTAGGTTTCCACACAAAAACCATCCTGCGTCCTGAGTACATCTTAAACTTGGTGCTGCATTTCGGTAGATAGTCTAAGCTGCTTCCAAAACCATCTTGAGCTGCTGGTTACTAGCTTGGACTGTCTTTAACTTTGAGACGGTTTTCATCCAATCCTCGGTTTCCCTGTCACCAAACACGTTTGTGTTCAACAGCTAATGGAGGAATCTGTAAAATGCCTTTTGGAAGACGTTCGTGGAAACGTTCGGAACACATACAATGAAATCAACACACACTTTTCCTGCTTTCTTTCATTCTCAGTTCAGTTTCAGGTCGGTGCCCTACGGGTTAAAACTTCAATTCAGATCGTTTCACAACATGGCGTCTCACTCCCAGCGATAAAGCTTCAGGAATGAGGCATATACCCTCCTAATAACACAGGTTCTGGATGCCTAGGGTGTTTAATAAGGTTACGGAATCAGAAAAGAATGTCACAGGACATGAAGCGTGAAACGCGTCGCTGCACTCATTCTCGGCAAACCACAAAAGCACCATCACATGAATCATCTACTCTACATTGAGGTGAGATTTAAGTGGAAATGGTACCGTTTCAAACATCGTAGGTGTCCGAATCGCGCTCCGAGTCCGGTTCGATCAATCGGCTCCCAGATGAAGGATCGCGTCGCTCGTTCGCTCGCTCTTGGTCAAGTTTCTATCCGATAAACGATCCAGCCTAGCTATTCTCGTACTGTCCGGAGTGAAAAGCGCGTCAAGCTGCATTAAAACATGTCAGAGGTGGATCGCGAAGGGTCTGGGCGACTATAGCGAGCTGCGCTGCTGCTGTCTGGACGCGTTCAGAGCTCAAGCGCAAAAGCGCAAAAGCGCGCAGGACCGTCTTACCTTCTCCAGGACACCAGAGCTCTCCTTCCCCCTCTTGATCTTCTTATTTCTTAATACTCTGATTCGGTCGCGTATATCAGCCTCGCCACTGTCTTTTTTGGCCACGGTGAATCTGCTGCCTTGCTTATGGGCAGAAGGAAGCCAATAATCCGTCTCTAAATCAGAGCAGAGCCGAAAGAAGAATTCTGGCTCCAGGCTGCGCAAACGCCTCTGGGGCCACGGGATTAGAGGACAATTAACTCAAACCCGGGCAGACTCATTGGAACAGATGCAAACCCGATATTCCCCTCGATTATTTAGCCTCGCTTAGCTCTTTCGCAAAGTAAAAATAGCTGGCGAGGGTTTAAAGTTCAGCGTATAACGGTTTACGCATCAGTCAAGTGCCACCACGCCGTTCCTGAGACTTTGGAGAGGCAGAAAGGCTGATTTTAATCATTGTCATTTCGTCTGATGTAATATTCCCCCAGGCTCTTTCACAAAGGCAACACATTTTCCTTCCCTGAACGAGTAAAAGTCTCTCTTCGCTCTCGCTAAAGCGGGAGGCGCACTGGAACTTGTTGATAAAGTGGCGATAAAAGACGCGTATTCTTTTTACAAAGAGAAAATCTGGATCTGGTGCTCATGCATGCGGCGCTTTCCCCCTCGCTCCTCTCTGTGCTCTAATGTCTGTGAGAACTGTAATGGCAAATTTTCTGGAGGCCATTAAAAGCAAATGACGTCTGGACATCATTCACCGTGCGCCCTCACAGTCCGCCCGCAGCCAAATGCGCCATTTCAATTATTGCGCACGGCTAGATGGAGACGTCTGCTGCAGGATCTCTCGTGCAAACGGGGCACAACGTCGGTTTAAACCCACACAAACACAATCGTACACTTCTCGAGCCGGATTTTCATTTATTTAACAGCAGGCAAACAAATAAAGACAGTTGTGTTGTGCATCAGCTGTGCCGGAGCGCGCCCCGCCGCTTTTCCCCGCGCAGGTACTCGATTATTTATTTATCTGAATGTTTGTTTATTTGCGTGTAAATATGTGTGAATAATTGATGTTGCGCTGAGACCCGTAATTACTGTGGATCTCGCACACACAGGACTGATGCTGAACGACGCGTTCCGTGATGTTTGGCGCCCGCCGGTGTCCGTTCGGAGGAATGACAGATTTCAAAGGGTAGAATAGAACATAATGATTCATTTTATTACAGTAATAGAATGGAGGGATGATAAACAGAAAGATAGATCTACCTGACTTCCAAATAAGGAAAATATATAGAATTAAATTCAGTAATCTAGAATGCTAGTCACATCTTTATTCAATTTCTGTATAATGTCTGTATCAGTTTCTATATAGACACAAACATTAACATCTCTCAAGTACAAAAATACTACAGCACTTTACATTTACGAAACCTTTTGTGACAACATGCCCCAATAGTAACACATGTTATTACATTATATGGGGTAAGTTGTCACAATTGGAACCTGTTGTTATCATAGGAGTTTTAGCACATTTTAAAGAGTAAAGCAATTATGAAACCCCAAAATGTATGAGTTGTGACACGTCATATGTGAAAACAATGACAAAATGCAGAATTCCTAATATATATATAGTGCTGTTCTGCAGTGATCATGGCAATAAAGTTTCAGTCAATTTAGAACATTTAGAAAAACTTGAGTTCATTAAACACATATTGACCTTTTGTGACAACATGCCCCAACAACAATAAGTTCTCACACTATATGGGGTAAGTTGTCACAATAGAACCTTCCATTATTGCAGGAGTTTCAGCAGATTTTAAAGAGTAAAACAATTATGAAACAACAATGTATATGACAAATTGAATATAATATTAAAGCAAGCAACTAGCCCCGATTTCCTAATGCATTAATAAGAATACATCATTTTGCAGTGCTGTTCTGCAGTACTCATGGCAAAGAAGCTTCAGTCTCAATTTATTTACGACTGAACATTTACAAAATACTATTGAGGTCATTAAACACATGTTGACCTTTTGTGACAACATGCCCCAATAGCAATACATGTTGTCACACTAAATGGGGCAAGTTGTCACAATGGAAATTAAAATATGATTGTTATGCATGGAAAATACAGTTTCAGAGGCAATTTCTTTACTACTTTCGTTTTCTTTAACATAAAACACATTGACCTTTTGTGACAACATGCCCCAATAGCAACACATGTTGTTACACTATACGGGGTAAGTTGTCACAAAGGAACCTGTTGTTATCATATGAGTAGAACAATTATAAAAGTCAACATTTATGATTTATGACATATCAAATGTAAAAAAGTAGTAATATTAAAGCAAACAACTAGTTTCCTAATGTATAAATGAGCTGTTCTGCAGCCCTAATGGCAACAAAGTTGAATTGATTTGAACCGATAATCATCTGTTAACATATGAAATGCATAAAGCAAGAATATTTTTCAAAACAACTGCTTAATTGATTACAGAAGTAGGAAAGCTGAGCGATCCTGCAGGTATCAGACACATACAGAAGAAAAGCATCCTGAGGCCAGAGAGTGTTTTCCTCAGGATTGAATGCGGTTTGTAGTTTCCCCTTCATTAATACAACAGCCCTGCAGTGTGTTCAGTTACAGCCGTGTGCAGAAGATGCTGTAAGTTTAAAGATTTAAACAGCTTACAAAGTTGCCCCGGGTGTTTTAGTTGCCATCAGTTAATTCCTGTAATTTATGGGTTTTGCCGTGCTGTCTGTGAGAGGAGACGGAGAGATTCACTGTGCTGGTCCGTTTGACAGCTCAGAGTGATGTTCACTGAAAACTGATGATAATGAAGATGAAGAAGAAGAGGATTTAATAAGCAAATAAAACAATGTTGGGTCCAGAGGTCTGAAAGTGCATTGAAAATATGTGATGTTTCTGTTTAAACCTGGCAATACAAAGAATGTTTGAAGATTTTTGGAATATTTACATTTTCAAAATTCTATTATCAGTAATATTAATACATAAATAAATTTTTTTTCTAAATTAATTTGAAATAAGTTAATGTATAATAGTCACTAATCAAATGTGAATAAATGAGTGTCATTTTCACCTAATAAATACGGAAATTATAAATAATAATATTGAAATAAATCACGTTTACATTCAGTGTTACTTTAGTATCATTGAGAAAATATTAGATTTTATTGAGATTTTGAATTAGTTTTTATTTTCTCTTTTCACTTCATTTTTAGTCATTTTTCATTTCATTTTTAAGTTGTAGT
Organism: Sinocyclocheilus grahami; assembly: GCF_001515645.1. Classification (NCBI taxonomy): domain Eukaryota; kingdom Metazoa; phylum Chordata; class Actinopteri; order Cypriniformes; family Cyprinidae; genus Sinocyclocheilus; species Sinocyclocheilus grahami. The sequence continues at coordinate 3,882,711 of NW_015505193.1, forward strand.
CATTTTGTTTTAGTGCATTTTGTCATTTAATTATTTATTTTTTTTAATATGTCTATAGTTTTTATTAATATTTTTTTCTGTTTTAGTTTCAGTTATTTTAGTACATCGTTAAACTAAATGAAAATGAAAAATGTTGCCTTGGCAACTAGACAAAAATAATAATTTTTTATTTCAGTTAATGTTTATTTTATTTCAAGAAATGATTTTTCATGGTTTTAGTTAAATATAATAACCCCGTTTAAATCATCATAGTTTTTAAAATATAATCTTATTTTATGATGGATTTATTTACAAGAGTAATTTATTTTTTTTAATATGTCTATAGTTTTTATTAATATTTTTTTCTGTTTTAGTTTCAGTTATTTTAGTACATCGTTAAACTAAATGAAAATGAAAAATGTTGCCTTGGCAACTAGACAAAAATAATAATTTTTTATTTCAGTTAATGTTTATTTTATTTCAAGAAATGATTTTTTATGGTTTTAGTTAAATATAATAACCCCGTTTAAATCATCATAGTTTTTAAAATATAATCTTATTTTATGATGGATTTATTTACAAGAGTATAAAACAGTAAAAATTATGCACAAGGTATTTAAAAAGTAAAGATAATGAAGGCATGTGGAAAAGGTTCTAAGAAAATTATAATGTGACCTTCATATAACTTGAAATCTAATCTGTATAGTTTCCATGTAGTTGTGTGTAATGCAGAGTACATGAAGAACCATTTTAATGTTTTAAATAGAGCAGAGTTTGGATTCTGGTTAATAATAAAAATAAAGATCTTTTAGACATCCCTCTCTGTGCCGCAGAGCACTGAACCTCATTAAGAGCGTGTCACGTTAGAGTCAGGCTGGCTGAGGTCTGATCAGAAGATGTTTGAAGCCACCTGAAGACGATTTCCAGAATTCAGTTCATGAAGATGAGAAGAAATGATGCTCCTGTAGAAAGTGCGGCAGCAGTAATGATGCCAGTCTCCACAAGCAGCGACACACTTTCATGTTTTATAAGTCCTCGATCAGTCCTCAGTTTTTTTGTCCCTTAAAACTTCTGTTATTTTAGAAGAAATTAGTTTTTAAAGGAAACATTATAAAAGCTTCAACCGTTTTATCGTGTCTCTTTATTTACACGTTCCTAATATTGAAGTTTAACATGTCGAAAGGTTAAATTTGCCAGTAATTTCTTGATTGTAGGCGTGGTCAGAATTATTATTGGTTTTTATATGTACATTTGCTTTACATTTATGCATTTGGCAGACTTACAGTATATTCAACTTATTTTTGAAATACATTTTCTATGTATCTGAAAACATTGAATTAGAGAAATGTGTCAAATCTGGGGAAAAAAATTGACTTATATGTCATAACTTTACAACGTTAGGTCTTTATGTCTTAATTATGGATTTTTATCTAACTGTAAGTCCTCGATCAGTCCTCAGTTTTTTTGTCCCTTAAAACTTCTGTTATTTTAGAAGAAATTAGTTTTTAAAGGAAACATTATAAAAGCTTCAACCGTTTTATCGTGTCTCTTTATTTACACGTTCCGAATATTAAAGTTTTACATGTCGAAAGGTTAAATTTGCCAGTAATTTCTTGATTGTAGGCGTGGTCAGAATTATTATTGGTTTTTATATGTACATTTGCTTTACATTTATGCATTTGGCAGACTTACAGTATATTCAACTTATTTTTGAAATACATTTTCAATGTATCTGAAAACATTGAATTAGAGAAATGTGTCAAATCTGGGAAAAAAAATGACTTATATGTCATAATTTTACAACGTTAGGTCTTTATGTCTTAATTATGGATTTTTATCTAATAATTTTGACATGATTATAAATGTATGTCAAAAGTATCACCTTTTATGTCATAATTTCGATTTAGAATATGACATTTGGATTTGTGTCAGTTTTGATTTTTCATCACTTTTGTATAATAATTATCACCTTTAATATCATAATTATGGCATAAAAAGTACAAAATTATGAGTCAAATTTGAGATTAAAAAATCACAATTATGACAAAAAGTCAATTATGAGATTATAAATCAGTGTTATAACATAAAAAGTCCTATTTGCGAGATGAAAAGTCAAAATTATGATAAAAAGTTCTATTTTTGAGATTATTTTCTTGTCATAATTATGATTTACCAAAGCATTATGTTTTTTTTTCTTATGTGGCTTAAAGAGGTCATATGAGTATTTGGTGTAATGAAATGTGTTTATGCGGTTTAAAGTAAAAAAAAACACATTATTTTCCACATACTGTACATTATTGTTTCTCCTCTATGCCCCGCCTTTCTGAAACACGTCGATTTTTACAAAGCTCATCGGTCTGAAAAGCGAGGTGTGCTGTGATTGGCCAGCTGTCCAGTGCGTTGTGATTGGCTGAATACCTAGTCTGTCGGTCGGTCTGTGTCTGTCTGTCTGTCTGTCTGTATCGGTCGGTCTGTCTGTCTGTCTGTCTGTCTGTCGGTCGGCCTATGTCTGTCTGTCTGTCTGTCTGTCTGTTGGTCGGTCGGTCGGTCTGTGTCTGTCTGTCTGTCTGTATCGGTCAGTCTGTCTGTCTGTCTGTATCGGTCAGTCTGTCTGTCTGTCTGTCTGTCGGTCGGTCTGTGTCTGTGTCTGTGTCTGTGTCTGTGTCTGTGTCTGTGTCTGTCTGTCTGTCTGTCTGTGTCGGTCGGCCTGTGTCTGTCTGTCTGTGATATCTGCTGTCTTACTGGCTCCTCAGGAGCTCCTTGTTCCTCTGGATGATGCAGTATTAATGCAGTCCTGTGAGGGAGGACCATTCATCCTGGCCTGCGCCTCTCTCCAGCGGGCTGATGGGAAGGTTCGGCCCCCCACAGCAGCCTGTCAGAGTGACTGATGGAGAGCCGTGGAAACCTCAAACCTCCCACAGACGCCCCAATATGACCCCGACGCTCACCAATACCTCTTCTTTTCTCATCATATGACAATTAGGTTCTTTTAAGTACGCAAATTACAATGCTGCCACTACAAATGTAACTTAAAAGTCGAAATTATGACATAAAAGTCCTACTTATGAGATGAAAAATCGAAATTATGACATACTAAGTCATATTATTAGATTAAAAATTGAAATTATGGCATACAAAAGTAATATTTATGAGATGAGTCAAATTTATCATATTTATGAGAAGATGTCAACATAAATTGACTTTTCATGACAATTTTGACTGTTTATGTCATAATTAGGACATAAAATTGTTGTAATTTTTAATCTCATACATATGACTTAATATGTCATCATTTTGATTTCACCTGCTATATTTCATTATACAGTCATTTTTTATAATTTAATTATATTTGTATTCTTTTTTTAAATTATATTAATTATATTTAATAATATTTTTTATTTGATTAAATTTAATAATTTAAGGCAGCAGTTATTTATTTATTTATTTTAAGTTGATGTAGGTGCAAATGTTTTCCTGTGTGATTTCTCATGATGGATCTTTAGATCTTGAGTTTATCAGATTAATATTGAACTTAATTTAATAGGTAAGTGCCTCTTCTCCGTGAAAAACGCTCTTTTTCGTGTTCAGGAGTCAAAAGTCGACTTATAAAGCTGTAATGAATGAAGCTCAATAGCTCAGATTCACGCAGCAGTGCTGCCACCGTGTGGCCACTGTTCATCATTACACGGCCACCCTTCAGTCACGTGTGCACTCTATGAGAATAGAAACGCTTTATTTTTCCACATGAAGAGCATGTGGAATTCAAGCACCGACATTCATATACATTTTATAGTTTAAAAAGAATTCTCTTCTACTCACCGAGGCTGCATTATTTGATTTAAAATACAGTAAAAACAGTAACATTATAAACTATTATTACAATTCAAAATACCTATTTTATATATATATAAATAAAAATGCTATTTATTTCTGTGATGCGCAGCTGTATTTTCAGCATCATTCCTCCAGTCTTCAGTGTCACATGATCTTCAGAAATCAGTATAATATGCTGATCTGCTGCTCAAGAAACATTTCTGATTATTATCAATGCTGAAAACAGTCGTGCTGCACAATATTTTTGTGTAAACTGTGATACATTTTATTTTTCAGGATTCACAGACGAATAGAAAGTTCAAAAGAACAGCATTTCTCTGAAATCTTTTGTAACATTATAAATGTCTTTACTATCACTTTTGATCAGTTTAATGCGTCCTTGCTTAAAAAAAAACCTTTTCAATGGTAGTACATATGTGTAATATGATGTTTATCTGATTATACTGTTGATTACCACAGAAAATAATCTCAGCTCGTCCCTTAGTTTGCAAAATAAACACGAATGGTGTTGACAGTAGTGCTCTTATAATGGAAGTCTACAGGGCAAGATATTCTGAAGTGATTAAAGAAGAAATGTGACTCTCATAATTTTGTCAAAGAATTTATAATAATTTTACAAATGTGTGTTATTTCAGCTCCAAAGTGTCTAAATCATAATTTTAGTGGTTCAGCTACTGTTCTAAGATCACCACTGCTGTATTTTTCTCCACGTAAAGAGTCTCTGGTATCTTTACAGCTCAGCCAACAAAAATCTGTTCCCAAAACGTTATTTCTGAATGTCCTCAGAATGTTGAAAACGTCTTACAATGAAAATGTTCTAAAAAGTTAATTTTTTCTTGGTTATACAAATGTTCAGGGAGCATTCCATTTGATCATTTTGCATGCACAACGTATAAATAATGTTTTTGTGCTAACTTTTTGAGAACACTATTAATGTAACGGGGCTGACGAGACGTGAGACGTGTGGATCCATCTGCAAGCTTTATTTAAAGAGATGTGGTAAACAGGCAGGGTCGAACAATGGCAAACAGGTATATGGCGGGCAAAAATAGAGCTAGCGTAGGTCACTGATCGGCAGACAGAATCACAGGGGCGAGACGAGAGGGAAAAATCCAGGAAAACAGGCAAAGATCAGAAACCGCAAAAACAGGCAAGGCAAAACAAGGCAAACACGGAGACTCGGAAAGGGGTACAGGCTAAACAATACTCAGCAGAGAATGGTGGTTTGAGTGGGTGTTATATAGTGAGTGAGGTGATAAGAAACAGCTGTGTGCAATGAGTGCAATCAGTGCAGTGTGCAAATCGTGCAATGAATGATGGGATATGTAGTGGGTTTAGGGGCTTGACATCATCATAACAGAGACTGAAGTATGAATATATGCTTGTGGCTCCACTGTATTTGTTCTTTTCTGCTGCTGTGTCAATTTAAGTGCATTACAAAATTGACAGACTGGGAGACGATTGCAAATCTGTCCGATTCTGCACACAGAGCTCGACTCCTTTAACTCTCTCTCTGGTGTATCAGACTGTCTTCCAGCGAAGAGTGGTGTGCTTCCTGAATAAAGGTGGACTGAATTTGATCTGTGACTGCTGAAATGAGCGCAAACTATTTATTCAGATTTGAAAGAAATAGTACAAATTATTATTATTTTTATATATGAAGCTCATTTTAGCTAGAGTAGTCAGCAGGTCCTTCATCAAAGCTCAGACGGTTGTGAATGCCGCCCTGGCATCATAGAAATATCTCCTAAACGCTTTACAGACGGAGAGTAAATAATCGGGTTACTATTCGTTTGCTGTGAAGACTCTAGCTCTCCTGTCCTCATGTTGAGAGAAATCAGGAGATGTTACTGTAGTTCTAAAATAAATATGAATATGCATTATCTCACTCACAAAAAAACAGATTCAGTATTCCTCAAAATGAATAAAAATAATGCAACTCAGAATATGACACAAACCTGCAATAATTAAATGTTAAACAACACAAATATCCTTTATGTATTTAATCCCATTCTATTAGCTTCTGACCTTCGATGATCCAGTTCAACCGTACGAAGCAAAAATTACTCTAGACACACATTTGTGTCTTTTTTATTGCTGAAGTGTTGAAATATCTTCTTCTGCATTCTACTGTACGGACGTAAATTTACTTTCCCTTCAGCCTGAGCCACTTTTGGTGTGAAAAGGCTTTTATATTTGCCAAAAATATAACTTTTTTATTTTAAAATCAAACAAGCAAGCCCTGTCCAGATTTAAAAAGTAACGCAAAAGTAACGTAACGCATTACTTTCCATAAAAAGTAACTAAGTAACGTAATTAGTTACTTTTTTATGGAGTAACGCAATATTGTAATGCATTACTTTTAAAAGTAACTTTCCCCAACACTGGGTATTACAACGAGAAGGTGCTTTATGAGGACATTTTCAGTGTCCCCGTAATTCAAAAGGCTTATAAATAATTCAGAATTCGTTTTTTTGAAAATCTAAAAATGCAGTGAGGGGTAGGTTTAGGGGTAGGGTTGGTGTAGGGCAATAGAATATACGGTCTGTACAGTATAAAAACCATTACGCCTATGGAGAGTCCCCACTTTTCACAAAAACAAACCTGTGTGTGTGTGTTGGTGTCCTCGGGATCTGATGTGATTTACTTACAGATTTAGCTGTTGTCAAATCAGTCCAAGTGTTTGTTTCCTCTCGCCGCGTGGGTGAAATCTCCTCCAGCATGGTTTAGTGGCTCTGCAGGGATGCACACACACATGACTGACCCTTCAACAACATGAGAAGACATCACGTCCGGGTGACGAGGCTTGATTTTATCCATCAGGATGAAAGCATATAAAGTTGATGTGATAGGATGAGTTCATATTTAGTGTTTGGGGTTTGTTGAAATCACTTGTGATATTTGACCATTAATAGTATGGATGGTCGAACATTCTTATTTATATTAAAATATATAAATAACTTTTTTTCCCTCTCTGTCTATTCTTCAAAGGAGACAACAAAAACAGACACTTTACCCATTTATATTATAATATATAAATTATAAAAAAAATGTTTAATTTAAAATACATCAAAATAGGTAATTCACCCGTTTATATTAACATATGTAAGTTATGAAGTTATCTTTGTCTAGTACTTAATCCTAAAATTAAACATCAAACAACACAAAAAATTAAGTATTTCTTCTCTAATATTTAATTTGAAAAGTATTGACCTATTTATATATAAATTATACAAAATTATTCGGTATGTTTTTTCTACAATTTAATCTTAAAGACATCAAAACACTGAAATTGTACCTATTTATATATAAAATATAAATTATCAAAAATTTTACATGAATTTTTCTAGTACTTAATTAAAAAAACTAATTTCAACTTCAAAGAGAATTTACCTATTTATATTAAAATATATAAATTGTTATAGAATTATTAAGCAATTTTTGTCTAGTGCTTAATCTTAAAATTAAACATGAAAATAAAAAAGTTAATTTTAAAAGAACTGACCTATATTATATAAACTAGTTTATATATATATGATATTACAAAATTATAACGAATATTTTTAGTACTTAATTTAGAAGACATCAATGTACCTATTTATATCAAAATATATAATTTTTTATAATACAATTATATGATATGTGATACTGAAAAAAATGCAATTTATTGTGCATTTATTTATGAAAAGATGTGGATTTGTTTGGACGTGGTTTGCAACACTTACAGTAGAGCAGAATGATTCATATGACGATCCAAACATCACCTGATGTTCACTGTTCACAAAAACACATTTATGCCAAGACACATGAAAAAGACAAAAAGGCCAAAGACAAAATGTTTATTCACTGTCAGTCTGCGACCGCAGCTCTTCCTGAAACACTGGCAGTGTCAAATAAGGCAAAGGGCGTATAGATCATATGGACTTGTACAGGTTTGCACCAACAACAGTTATACATTCACCAGTTACTGTATGTGTGATATCATATAGATCTATATATATATTTATATATACTGTATATATTTATAAACATATTCTTAAAGAAGTGTGAGGGACACAGGTAACAGAAGAAACAATCACGGTTATAAAGCTGATTAAGTCTTTACTGTGAAACACACCATCTTACGCCTTCATGTGACATAAATCTACTCTCTGTGATCTCTAATAAAATAAAATAAAATAAAAACATATTATGCTCATCATATATAGCTCTTAAACTGTGTATTTTGCATTGGATAAATAAAATCTGTTCAGTTCTATAGTCATTTAATGAGCTGTGTTTGGAAATAAACTCATGTACAAGACATCAGCGTAGTGTTAGAAACACACACACACACACACACACACATACACACACACACACTCACACTCACACTCACACTCTCACACACACACTCACACTCACACTCACACTCTCACACACACACTCACACTCACACTCACACTCTCACACACACACTCACACTCACACTCACACTCTCACACACACACTCACACTCACACTCACACTCTCACACACACACTCACACTCACACTCACACTCTCACACACACACTCACACTCACACTCACACTCTCACACACACACTCACACTCACACTCACACTCTCACACACACACTCACACTCACACTCACACTCTCACACACACACTCACACTCACACTCACACTCTCACACACACACTCACACTCACACTCACACTCTCACACACACACTCACACTCACACTCACACTCTCACACACACACTCACACTCACACTCACACTCTCACACACACACTCACACTCACACTCACACTCTCACACACACACTCACACTCACACTCACACTCTCACACACACACTCACACTCACACTCACACTCTCACACACACACTCACACTCACACTCACACTCTCACACACACACTCACACTCACACTCACACTCTCACACACACACTCACACTCACACTCACACTCTCACACACACACTCACACTCACACTCACACTCTCACACACACACTCACACTCACACTCACACTCTCACACACACACTCACACTCACACTCACACTCTCACACACACACTCACACTCACACTCACACTCTCACACACACACTCACACTCACACTCACACTCTCACACACACACTCACACTCACACTCACACTCTCACACACACACTCACACTCACACTCACACTCTCACACACACACTCACACTCACACTCACACTCTCACACACACACTCACACTCACACTCACACTCTCACACACACACTCACACTCACACTCACACTCTCACACACACACTCACACTCACACTCACACTCTCACACACACACTCACACTCACACTCACACTCTCACACACACACTCACACTCACACTCACACTCTCACACACACACTCACACTCACACTCACACTCTCACACACACACTCACACTCACACTCACACTCTCACACACACACTCACACTCACACTCACACTCTCACACACACACTCACACTCACACTCACACTCTCACACACACACTCACACTCACACTCACACTCTCACACACACACTCACACTCACACTCACACTCTCACACACACACTCACACTCACACTCACACTCTCACACACACACTCACACTCACACTCACACTCTCACACACACACTCACACTCACACTCACACTCTCACACACACACTCACACTCACACTCACACTCTCACACACACACTCACACTCACACTCACACTCTCACACACACACTCACACTCACACTCACACTCTCACACACACACACACACTCACACACACACTCACACACACACACACACACACACACACACACACGCATCCTAGTCTAATAAACATCGTTTAATGATCTAATGCACAGATTGTTTCATACTCACAAACCCAACAGACAGTCGGTGACTTCAGAGATGAATTTGCACAAAAGCATCGATCACATCTAAAGCCGTTTTACAAATACATACAAAAATATAATCCTCTGAATGCCCTTTTTACAATTTTAGATATATTATAGATTTATCTGAAAATACCGGTGTAGTTAGTGGTGGAGGAGGATCGAGTGTGTTTGCTAAAGGGAAGTGAGTGATCTTCTTAATATATATATAATAGGAGAAAACCCTTTCAAAAATACCATATTTAATGATCAAGATTACTATATTCATGTACTACAGTACTTAATTTGTATACTTTATAGTGGTGCTGTTTTACCATAGTCACATACTATAGTATTTACAAAAAAAGTATCATGGTACTGCCATGGTTTTGTATACATGTGCTGACTGATTGCAGTACCATGCTTGGAAGTACCCTGAAATACCATAGTACACCATGGTATGTTTCAAAAAACCATAGCATTACCATTCACTGCTCCACAGTTGTACTAACTTTTTGCAAAGAGTACCTTGCTAACATAATAATACCGTGGTATTTTTTGTAAGAGATGAAAGCTATAACATAAGAGGGTCATTTTACTCTCACAAATGTTGCCCTTTTCTACAGTTATGGTGTGAATACAGTTTTTCGACCAGTGTAACGTAACAGGCATGACACAACAAAGAAACACGTTTCTTAATCTGAGTTTCTGTCCTAAACTGAGATATTTTGTCAATCATCTGGTTACTTGTATAGCCCCGCCCACACTGACATCTCATTGGTCCAAAATCTCACCTCATAGACTTCCATTCAAGAGTTTGGGGTTGGTGAGAATTTTGAATGTTTTTGAAAGAAGACTCTACCGTTCACCAAAGCTACATTTATTTGATCAAAAATACAGTAGAAATTGTGAAATATTATTGTAATTTAAAAGAAATGTTTTCTATGTAAATATATGTTAAACTGTAATTTATTTCTGTGATCAAAGCTGAATTTTCAGCATCATTCCTCCAGTCTTCAGTGTCACATGATCTTCAGAAATCAGTATAATATGCTGATCTGCTGCTCGAGAAACATTTCTGATTATTATCAATGTTGAAAAAAAGAAAAATGTAAAATTTAATTAATCTCCCAAATTTAAAATTAACTAAAAATTAACTATAAATATGTATTTCTTATTATCAATTTTAAATATATATATCCTATTATCTATCTAATGTTGAAAAAAAATCTCCCAAAATTCAAATTAATTAAAAATAAATTAACTATTTACAGAGAGAGTTAAAGTTCACATCCAAAAAAAGAATTAAAAAAAAAATTTAATTTCCCCCATTATTTTAATGTGAAGAAGAAATATCTGTGAAGTTTTTTTGTGATACACTTTTGTTTTCAGGATTCTTTGACGAACAGACAGCTCAAAAGAACAGCATTTATTTAAAAAATAAATCTTTTAAATGCCTTTTTAAAAATCAGTTTCATGAATAAAAGATTCTTTAAAAAAACTCTTATTGAGCCCAGACTCTCTATATTAAACATTTGATAGTTGGCTGTGAGTTTTTAAACATCACACTCAATTTATGCTGTCAGTGAGACAGATGAGTTAGTCACTGGTAACTTGTGGAGTCACGCCTGGTTAGGACACTTTTTAATAAATTAAGAGCCATTTATGTAAATGAGTGATGTGCTCTGGGTTATTGACGGCTGAATCTGCAAAGAGGATGAGAATGTGTAATTATGGATTAGTCTAATTAGTCTCTGAAGCATTGATCAGACGACGGACAGCGCGCACAGGTAACCAGCGGTTAAAGCACAAGCTTCAGTACAGGTCTTTGTAGGGTTTGGAGTAGTTAAACATCAAGTAGTCCATGTAGTAGAAGTCATACGCCCGCTGGCGCTCGGAAGCGTTCAGCAACGAAAAATAATGCTGCGTGATCTGAGTGGAAGTTCTGGCCGCTTTGGGGTTCCCGTCCTTGAACGAGGGGTACGTCAGGTTCTCCGGCGCACCGATCTTTCGTAAAAGGAAGTTGGCGTCTTCTTCCAAGGTCTCGACCTTCCCGATGAAGTCGTAGTGAAGGTGGCAGGGGCTGCAGAGCTGGTTGGCCGCTTCCCAATGGATGTCCATTCCCACGGGACGATGCACGTCCAAAAGATAGTGGATGAACTCTCGAAAGGTCACGCCGCTTCCCGTCTTCAGAGCCGTCTGCGATGCATTCACCCTGTATTTGGAGATGATGGGCTTTCCAAATACGGGATGGTAGTAGGAATTGGGGCTCTCAAATTTGTCCCTGAAGGCAGACACCAGTCTCTCCATCGTAATCACACATTATCGGTTGATGCCTTTAATAAATATATAAATAATAAAAAAATAGAAAATAATGACAGAAATAGAAAACACACACACAGGTTTGTTTTTGTGAAAAGTGGGGACTCTCCATAGGCGGAATGGTTTTTATACTGTACAGACCGTATATTCTGTATTCCTTTAATCAGAAGAAAGGGTAAATTATGAACTGACGGATAAAAAAGAATAAAAAGCTTGCTTTTTAGGATAAAATCCTAAAAGCAAGCATTTTAATGGAATATATATAAATAATGTCTATATATGTGTGTGTGTAATGTGTATACATACACATTATCAGCTGATTCCACTAATTGAAATGGCCAAATATAGTTCTCTTGGTCTGGCTGAGCTTTCAGTCTATTCTGTAGCCATCAGATGGAGCCATTCACCCGTGTGTGATCTTCCTGTTCTCCGCCGGATGAATGTGAACCATTACAGCTCATCTGTGCTCTGTGACTCACTCTGAATATCTCTAATCCACTAATTGATGAGGATTTTTGCTTAATTCTCGATGTCATCTGATTTCCAAAAACATGTCGCCTGTGGCAAAAATCTATTTAACTTCTCATTTGAATTCATTAAGGTGCAATAAAGTCAATGAATTGAATAATCATAAATCCAGTATTAACGAGGTGATTAGTTCGTTATGAAGTCAGGGTTCATTTGATTAGTGACGCCAGGTTACAGCCCAGCAATCTGCCCCTTCCCTCGGGACAATATGAGGGCATGAGAGAAGAGACGACAGGAGAAGACGCTTAAAACTGTCACATGTGTTTCTGAATAACACCGCAGTGAAGAATACAAACAAAATAAGAACATCTGCATCTTCTCACCTGCCTGGACTGAGTGGTTCCTCTGAACTTCACACCTGAAAGACAGACAGACAGAGAGACAGACAGATCAGCTGTGCGTGCAAATGCAATAGAGTAAAAATATTTGATACTCATAATGGATTCTGCATATTAAAAATGACATGCATCATCTTTCAAAACAGTTCAATTTAAAAATGCATATCAAGATCATTCAGAACAGAAAAACATGTCTTATGTGAACGGCCCCTTAGTGTGTGTGTGGAACGAGTGTGTGTGTGGATCATGTGTGTGTGTGTGCGCACAACAACACACATACAGTAAAGGCCACATGCTGCGTCTTCCACAATCTCAAGCATTTCATAGCGCTTATTCTGTAATTACGGCGTGAATGAGAAACATTCACTAATTACAGCTTTCCATGCGTAACCATGTGACCTTGTTTCAAACATGTAATCGAGAAGCACTCACTCACACACACACACACACACACACACACACACACACACACACACACACACACACACACACAAAAGATATGAAGCACTCACTCACACACACACACACACACACACACACACACACACACACACACACACACACACACACAAATGATATGGCATACAATATACTGTGTAGAGACAGATACCTATTCCATCTTTAAACATTGTATTAATGTCCCCCATGGATCAAAAAATGGGAAATATTTTGCAGATATTTTAACTTCATAATATCCTGCGCTATTTGAATGAGGAGAGACTGATGATTAAAAGAAACCCGTCCAGTGTTGTAGTGCTGAATTAAAGGAATAGTCCACCCCAAAATGAAACTTTGCTGAAGATTTACTCACCCTCAGGTCATCCGAGATGTAGATGAGTTTGTTTCTTCATCAGATTTGGAGAAATGTAGCATTGCATCACTTGCTCTGCAGTGAATGGGTGCCGTCAGAATGAGAGTCCAAACAGCTGATAAAAACATCTCAATAATCCACAAGTAATCCACAGCACTCCAGTCCATCAGTTAACATCTGGAGAAGACAAAAGCTGCATGTTTGTAAGAAACAAATCCATAATTTTTCAATGTTTTCTCGCTAATACATGAGTCCTCTGTGCGTAATAACGCTTCCTCCAGTGAAAAAGTGGTCTGGTCTGAATCAGGAGAGAAATCTGCACAGATCAAGCACCGTTTACAAGCCAAAACGGCTCTAAACACATATGTTGCTGGATTTTGATGTGAGAGACAACAGGAGATGGACTTTTTCACTGGAGGAAGCGTTATTATGGATTATGGACTCATATTTGAGTTAAAAACGTCTTAATGATGTATTCGTTTCAGCTTCACTTTTGGATTATTGTGATGTTTTTATCAGCTGTTTGGATTCTCATTCTGACGGCACCCATTCACTGCAGAAGATCCATTGCTGAGCAAGTGATGCAATGCTACATTTCTCCAAACTGGTTCCGGTGAGGACATTTTTAGTAAATGTTCATTTTTGGGTGAACTATACCTTTAAGTGACATGCACGTTGCGAATTCATCAAGACCAGCACAAGCAAAACCACACAGTCTTCACATATTTAGATCTGACTGTAATGAAACATGAGATGTGCAAGAAACACATTATTTTTCAGACCTACATCATATGGATGTACATGCACACATACACCTTGATAACAAAACCACATGTTTGCATGGTCAGAAACAGTGTAAAACACACATATGGTTCATATGACTTCTTGTTTACAGCTGAGAGACGTTGCTATGATCATCACTGTCACCCATCTTGCATCAGGGTTATGAATATTCACGATAAAAACGTTTGTTTACTTCTTCATTAGTCCAACTGTTAGCATATATTTCAGAGGAGCATCACTTCAGCGTCTAGGTTCTCGAATGTTTTGACATCAGATGTGAGCAGTGTGGAGCGGACAGAGAGCAGAGAGTTCTGGGATTTTGCCTGAAGCATTGATGTTCTCTCTCTCTCCAAGATCGCTGTGATACTGCTTCATCACAAGCGTAAAACAGCTACACATGTTACAGCAAGAATTCAGATTATTAATATTATTGGCAGTCAGAATAAGGGAGATGAAATTTGAGGAATATTACAAGAAAGAAGACAATCAAAAATATGCTACCGGTCAAAAGTTGGGATTAAGATTTTTTTTTACGTTTTTGAAAGAAGCCTGCATTCCCTCAAGGATGCATTTATTTGATCAAAAATACAGTAAAATTATGAAAAAGTATTACAATTTAGAATAACTGTTTTCTATGTGAATATATGTTAAAATGCAATTTATTTCTGTGATCAAAGCTGTATTTTCAGCATCATTACTGCAGTCTTCAGTGTCACATGATCTTCAGAAATCAGTATAATATGCTGATTTGCTGCTCGAGAAACATTTCTGATTATCATCAATGTTGAAAACAGTTGTGCTGCACAATATTTTAGTGGAAACTGTGATACATTTTATTTTCCAGGATTCACAGATGAACAGAAAGTTCAAAAGAACAGCATTTATTTGAAATAAAAATATTTTGTACCATTATAAATGTCTTTACTGTCACGTGTGATTAATTTAATGCAGCCTTTTTGAATAAAAGTATTAATTTCTTTCAAAAAAGACCCTACTGACCCCAAACTTTTGGATGGTAGTGTATCTCAGTTTCCACAAAAATATTGGGCAGCAGAACTGTTTTCAACATTGATAATAATCAGAAATGTTTTTTGAGCAGCAAATCAGCACATTATACTGATTTCTGAAGATCATGTGACACTGAAGACTGGAGCAATGATGCTGAAAATAAGCTACACATGTTACAGCAAGAATTCAGATTATTAATATTATTGGCAGTCAGAATAAGGGAGATGAAATTTGAGGAATATTACAAGAAAGAAGACAATCAAAAATATGCTACCGGTCAAAAATTGGGATTAAGATTTTTTTTACGTTTTTGAAAGAAGCCTGCATTCCCTCAAGGATGCATTTATTTGATCAAAAATACAGTAAAATTATGAAAAAGTATTACAATTTAGAATAACTGTTTTCTATGTGAATATATGTTAAAATGCAATTTATTTTTGTGATCAAATCTATATTTTCAGCATCATTCCTCCAGTCTTCAGTGTCACATGATCTTTGTAATAATGTTTTTACTGTGTTTTTGATCAAATAAATGCACCCTTGGTGAGCAGAAGAGACTTTTTAAAAAAACATTAAAAACTTTTAACCGGTAGTGTGCAAATATTTAGTGAATACACGATGGGGGTTTGGAATGGAAAAACATGGATTTGGAATTTGTGTTCAAAACACAACAGCTTACAACTTACAAACCCAGAAGTTGTTTTCAGGTTTGAATGTTTGTGAACTCATCTCTAATACGGCCTGATCGTACAGCAGAAGCACAGGTTGCTTGCGAGCGAACGCTCCAGCTGTACATTGCGACTGGGTTCTGTAAACAAATGTTCCTGTCAGAAGTGAGCCACGGGCTAAATAAATTACACCGCGCAGACACACTTACACAGAGCTGTTAATTGGCAAGCAGTTGATTAAAATGCAAAAGAGCTCTTGACCTATCGCGACCCCCTCACACGCACACTGCAGCAGCATTTATTTGAAATAAAAATATTTTGTACCATTATAAATGTCTTTACTGTCACTTGTGATTAATTTAATGCAGCCTTTTTGAATAAAAGTATTAATTTCTTTCAAAAAAGACCCTACTGACCCCAAACTTTTGGATGGTAGTGTATCTCAGTTTCCACAAAAATATTGGGCAGCAGAACTGTTTTTAACATTGATAATAATCCGAAATGTTTCTTGAGCAGCAGATCAGCATATTATACTGATTTCTGAAGATCATGTGACACTGAAGACTAGAGTAATGATGCTGAAAATACAGCTGCACATCACAGAAATACATTACAGTTGAACTGATATTCACATAGAAAACAGTTATTTTAACTTGTAATAATGTTTTTACTGTGTTTTTGATCAAATAAATGCACCCTTGGTGAGCAGAAGAGACTTTTTAAAAAAACATTAAAAAATTTTAACCGGTAGTGTGCAAATATTTAGTGAATACACGATGGGGGTGTCCTGTTTTTTGTTCCCAATTAAATGCAGTACTGCTCAATTTGCAAAAATAAATTATTTTAATACTTATTTTTTCAAAGTGAGGTTTAGTAGAACTACTCTAGTAGAAGATGTGTGCAACATCTTTATGTTCAAATACTAATATACAAATATACAAAGATATCTAGAAGTTCAGAGTCGAGCAGTGTTTGGTGCAGGACTATCTGTGCTTAGTAAACCTGTCTGAGACGTTTCCCTGACGCAGGTTGACACCCGTTGCCTAACAGGTCAGGATCAGACCGATTCCCTGTCAAAGGCAGATCAGCAAACCCGACTTAAACACAGCGAGCCGGCGACTGGAAGAGTGGAGCAGAATTCAGAGCTGCAGCTGCTCTCGGCTGTCAGGTCCAAGATCTCGGGGCAAAAACACCCAGAGCCAGCATGATATTACAGCAGCGCTTCCCTCTCCAGCACCGCAGGCTCCTCCATTCATTCTATTCAGGCTGCTCACACACACACACACACACACACACACACACACAAAACAGTCTGAATGTGCTGGAGGCTGTGTTTCCGGCAGAATTTCTAATCTTTTTGTGTGTTAGCTGTCCTCTGGTGATGCTGGGCTTCATGCCAGCGCTGTCAGTCTGTCTGTGTCTGTGTCTGTGTCTGTGTCTGTATGTGCTGCAGGACTGTATCATTACCAGTGCCACTGAGAAAGCCTTTAAATTAAATTCCTGGATTAGCACTGAAATTGAACTGAGGAAACAAACAGGGCGCAGAACTCGAATTAAACTGAAGTAGAATTAAATATACACATACACACACACACACACACACACACACACACACACACACACACACACACACACACACACACACACACACACAACAATTTTTAAGCAATATTGAATATATTGTAAATATACATTTAGAAAATATTAACATTATATATTTTAAACAATATTTAATAATAATAATATATGTAATATATTTATTTACATGATTTAATAACAAATATATATAAATTAATAATTTTATAATTAAAATATTTATTATATCAATATATTTATATTTAAGATTATATTTAGAAAATATTATATTTTGCTTAATTTTTTTATTAAAATAAATAAAACAATAATATAATAAGAATAAATGAATGTTTTATGTATTTTTAATAGCTTATTTAGTAGTATATAAGCATTATTTTTTATATTTTAATTTATTTAATATTATATATATTTACAAAATATTAAATATTGCCTGAAATATTACAATTTAAATAAACATATAATAATTAATACATATACATTATTTTTAAAGCAATATTTGTAATAACATTTTAATATTATTGTTATTTAAAAATACATATGCTTACAAAATATTAAATACTGATTATAATATCTACTTTTTATAAAAAAAGCGATATTTAATATTTTGTATATTAAATGTATTTACAAATTATTAAATACTGCAGAATATATACACACACACACATGCAATTCACAACTAAATGTTGCTTAAAAACTTTATTAAATATTATATATTTACAATATATATTGAAATGTTAGGCTCCTATAACTCATGGATTGGTAGTGCTGAATGTGCACTGTGTCAGGTGTGAACGTGATGTTCTAGAACAGCAGAGATTGAGTGCTAATGACAGCGGGTGACCAGCGGCACCATGGGATACGCAGAGCAGCGACGCACAGGACCAAAATAACCCTCAGTGCCACCAGGTGAAGCTCTATCTCCCTGTCTGTGGTGTCTGTGATTCGCTGGTATCTCCCAGAGGGCTGAAACACCAACTCAAGCAAGTGGCGAGAATAAAAACACAGAACAAATTACAGGCTCGTAAAAATAGCACAAGGCTGACCTACAGCAAGAGAGCAAGTAACGACAGTGTGTTTGATCAATAGTGACGGGCCGACTGCTGCACACACTCGCTGTCTGACTGGCTCTGATCACTTAGGGCTGTGTAACCTTTAGAATAATCTCACCCTCTCATTCTGTCACTTCTATCCTTTGTTCCAAACCCTAGTGAGCTGCTTCAGTGTCTGCTGTCTGCACAGGCTACTAACACAGTGCACTAACTGTCACTGAATCCAATATGTGACTCATTTCCAACACAAATCCCACATGAGAATCACAACTGACCGCAATAGAGTTTCACCTTATTATGTTGCTGAGCGAACAATGGAATTGCTAAGTGAGTGATGCAATATTTTAACAAAACACTTTAAAAATAATTATTTACATTGAACTGTTTCTAGAGTTTGATGTTAAAATTTTGTTAAGCAAATGATGCGATATTCATCAGTAAATTTCTCTGTCAAAAGTTTTTGAAAGAAGTCTCTACTGCTCACCGAAGCTGCATTTATTTGATCAAAAATACAGTAAAAATTTGAAATATTATTACTATTTAAAAGAACTGTTTTCTATGTGAATATATTTTAAAAAATAATTTATTTCTGTGATGCGCATCTGTATTTTCAGCATCATTCCTCCAGTCTTCAGTGTCACATGATCTTCAGAAATCATTCTAATATGCTGATTTGGTGAAACTTTTCTTATTATCAATGTTGAAAACAGTTGTGCTGCACAATATGTTTGAGGAAACTGTGATACATTTTATTTTCCAGGATTCTTTGAAGAATAGAAAGTTCGGTAACACTTTAGAATAGGGAACACATATTCACTAACTAAGAGTTTTCCCTGAACAAACTCCTAATTTGCTGCTTATTAATAGTTAGTAAGTTAGTTGTTAAGTTTAGGTATTGGGCTCAGGATTAAGGGATCTAAAATATGGTCATGCAGAATAAGGCATGTATAAGTACTAATAAACAGCCAATATGCTAGTAATATGCATGCTAATAAGCAACTAATTAATAGCTAAAATTTCATCCTTAAAATAAAGTGTTGCCGAAAATTCAAAAGAACAGGATTTATTTGACATAGAAACATTTTATAACATTATAAATGTATGTACTGTCACTTTTGATCAATTAAATGCATCCTTGATGAATAAAAGCATTAATTTCTTTAAAAAAAATTGATCAGCATTGTAAATATTATGCATATACATTTCCTTTAATTTGGAATATCACTTTAAGCAAAATAAGTTCAAGTGCAAAAGCAACACATATGAAAGCATTAGTATAAATGTTTTCATAAATAAACAATTCTACTTTAAAAAAAATCATGAAGTTCAGTCATTTGATTTTTTTGTTCTCATGCACAAGCAATCAAATCCCATTCCTCTTCCATCTATAACCCTGTGTGCGTCCCATCACACACAGCCTGCCGTTTTTCCATTTCCTATTTTCACACCAGAATTTTTAGAGCTTCTGTGAATCAACTGAATTTCCTTCTGCATGTCCGGACGAAGCTTTTCATCGAGGGGGTCAGGCAAATTCATCTGAAAGTCCTCGAGAGAAGCAAACGGTGTGACGCTACAGTGAGTCTTTCTCTGAATCTCAGTCATGTTTACTTTATCATCTGTGATCGTCAAGACGTTTTAATGAGAGGTTTCCCGTAGCAACAAGCGCGGTATGATGTGCCGCTCTGCACAGAGATAAAGAGAACAATAATAATAGAAACAGAAAGTCAAACGGCAGGCAGGCAGAAAAGCATCACACTGATCACGTCATACGATCCGTTACATTGTCAGGAAGTGTCAGTATGACAAAAGCCAATTTAAAAGGCTCTGACGCCGTTGTCTGAACCTTTACTTACTTCCACAAATAACTTTATTAACTAGTACTTCAGAAAAAGTAGCATTTGCCAACCTTTTTTTGTATTATGTACACCCACGGTCTCATCAACACGCCCCAAGTGCCACTTTATCAACACAAAATCAGAAATATAAATGGATATATCACCTAACATGATATTATTATTTTCCTTTTAGTGTTTTCCACCCACAGTTTTGATATTTGTGGTCAACAGATTCACCATGTTGCACATATATTCTGCTTTGAGTGTCATTCACACAAATGTATAAAACTTTTGCACATTATTACATTATTATATAAGCTAATTATATTTATTTATAAATGTAATAATAATAATCTATAATAATTATCTATATATTTAATTTTAATTATAATTGTCCTTAAAAAACACACACACACACACACACACACACACACACACACACACACACACACACACACACACACATAAAATGATCAACATTACATATAGTTATTATTTATATATTTAATTTATATATTATATTTGTCCTTAAAAACATTAAATTAAGCATTATTAGTTTAGATAGATAGATTTATTTTGTAATTTATGTATTTTACATATATTTTTCTTTAAAAAACATTACATTATTAAGCATAATTAGTATAACATTTTCTTATACAATATATATATATATATATATGTATATATATAAACACACACACACACACACACACACACACACACACACACGCTGTAATTCTAAAATAAATCTTGTGGGTTACTTGTGGATGATAATCACAATCAGAACCATTCTATGACTTCAGAACTCCATGACTCCATTCGAATACTGAAATCACTTAAATTTCTCTCTCCAAACCAGACAGTACAGATTTATTCAGATTGTCACACTTGACAACAGACAAAAACCATGAAGGTGAGATGCATGTGTGTGATGGGGAAAGTGTGTGTGTTTGTGTGTGTGTGTTTAGCGGTTTGCCAAAGCCAGTGACACGTGAATGCTTACAGAGCCTTTGGGGGGAAAAACAGACACCAAGCCACAGAGAGAGAGAGAGAGAGAGAGAGAGAGAGAGAGAGAGAGCGAGAGAGAGAGAGAGAGAGACAAAAAGAAGAGAGAGAGACAGCGTCTAGGTACTGCAAAGTATGAAACTCTTGTTTTTCAGGCACTAGGGTCTGTAAAAGTGGAGCTGGACTCCATAAAAGGCAGTGTGTGTGTGTATGTGTGTGCACACCTCAGGGCTCATGCCCTCTCTGGCCATCTGTGCTGACCGAGCTTCTTTTCACAGCACGAACACACACACGCACGCACGCACGCACGCACGCACACACACACACACAGTGAATGGGTGCCGTCAGAATGAGAGTCCAAACAGCTGATAAAAATATCTCAATAATCCAAAAGTAATCCACACCACTCCAGTCCAGCAGTTAACATCTGGAGAAGACAAAAGCTGAAACAAATCCATCAATAAGGCTTTTTAAGCTTCAAACTGTTGCTTCTGGCTAAAATACAGTGCGAGTCTGTAATACATAATATTGTTTTCTCCAGTGACGTCACTGACGGCACCCATTCACTACAGAGGATCCATTGGTGAGCAAGTGATGCAATGCTACATTCCTTCAAATCTGATGAAGAAACAAACTCATCTACATCTTGGATTGTAGATCTTGGACATTTTCAGCAAATGTTCATTTTGTGGAGAACTATTACTTTAAGAAATTACATAGAGCCTTGGTCAGTCTCTTCTACTCACCAGGGCTGTTTATTTGCACAAAAATACACTAAAAACTGTGAAATATTTTTACAATTTAAAATAACTGTTTTCTTTTGTAATATATGTTAAAACGTAATTTATTGCTGTGATTTCAGCATCATTACTCCAGTCTTCAGTGTCACATGATCTTCAGAAATCATTCTAATATGCTGATTTGTTGAAACTTTTCTTATTATCAATGTTGAAAACAGTTGCGCTGCTTTATATATATATGTATATAAATATATATTTCATGTTGACTAAAAGAAAGAATCATTCACAGCTTCGTGTGTGTGTGTGTGTGTGTGTGTGTGTGCGGAGGTGATTCATAACTGCCTGTAAAGCTCGGAAACAGGTTTGTGTCAAGCCACACATCTGGGGAAGGGTTCAGAAAAAAAAATTCTGCTTCATTGAAGGGTCACAGAAGCATTTAGTCTCTATTACCTTTAGTGGAAGAAGTTTGAAACAACCAGGACTCTTCCTAGAGCTGGCCACCCGGCCAAACTGAGCAACTGATGGAGAAGGGCTTTGGCTAGAGTGGTGAACAAGAACCTGCTGGTCACTCTAGTTGAGCTCCATGATCATATGTGGAGATGGGAGAAATCTACAGAAGGACAAACATCGTTGCAACACTCCACCGATCTGGGCTTTATGGCGGTGTGGCAAGACTCAATCCTCTCTTCAGTTAAGACACATGAAAACACACTTGGAATTTACAAAAAAGCACCTAAAGGACGGTGATTCTGCTCAAAGACTCCTGGGCAGTGTGTATAGAGGAGTATCTGTGCCACAGCGCTGACGGGTTTGATGGTGCGTGAAAAGCAGGTCTCATGGAGGCTGTTGAGCTGTGCGAGAGAAAGAGATGCTGTCAGAGAGATCGAGAGAGCAGGCCTAGTGTCAGGAGGAGTCTGTCATTCAGGATGAGGTTGCAGTGTGGCTGTTGTTTTGTGTTTCTGATAAAGAGAGTGAATCACAGCTCCCACTCAACACAAACAAAAGACACAAATCCATTTAATAGGCTCAGGTGCTGCGGTTGGGAAGTCTGACACTGTGTGCTGGATCTCTGAAGCAAACACACACACGCTCACACACACACACACACTCTCACACACACACA
>NW_015505193.1:3906463-3908619 GCF_001515645.1 Sinocyclocheilus grahami
ACACACACACACACACACACACACACACACACGCGCACACACACACACACACACACACACACACACACACACACAGTCCACTTAGTATGGAACATTCCAAAGCATTTGGCTAACATTACTGTATATTAACAAAGTAAAGCTCTTAAAATAATGTTAATTCATCAGTGCAAGTTAATAAACAAAAATAAATAAATAAATAAATAAAACACAATAAAATAAAATAAAATAAAATAAAATAAAATAAAATAAAATAAAATAAAATAAAATAAAATACTTTGGGAATCCCTGGTTTAGATCAAGCAGCATTTTAAGAATGTTCAAAAAGTCTCACTAATCCAAACACTCCAAAACCAACATTCTGAGAATTTAAATGCAGAAGGTATACGAGAACACTTTCAGGAACATTATGGTAACCTCTACACAACGTTACTCACAACCGGAAAACTGGAAATTTAAATCCCCACACCCCAAAAGAATATCTGAGTAATATGTTCATGAACTTCTCTCTGAACTGAACTGGATTCATTTACATGCGACACAGGAACAGACACTCAGAAGCAGCAGCAGCTGTGCATCCTCTCTCCTCCTCACCTGTCCAAGCCGCCGCCCCAAAAGGGCACAGCAGGGACGCTATAGGTCAAGAGAGCTGTCAATCAGATGATTGACAAGCACGACTTGTGTGAATGTCAGTCAGAGATACTGCTGCATGAAACAGTCAATGGCCAGATAGTTAATGATATCAGAAACAAGCTTCAATCCCACGTATTCAACACTTGGTTTAAATGGTTGATAGAGCATTTTGATACAGCATATATACTGTATATAAAATAAAAATGCAATAACACTGGGCAAATGCATACTGAGCATTTGCATACTGTGAAGGTTGTACTTATTAAATAGAGCAGAAATAGTACAAGCAGTATGGTAGTGTGCAATTCCAAATGTAGCCATTCTCTTTCATCAGACTTTTGACTACAAAAAAAGGATTTTGATGTGTTTTTGATATTCGTGACATCTTAAGGTTAATGGTTTAGAAGACTATGACATGTATGCTGCTTTCAAGTCCTACTGGGAAGTTCATACTTAAAAGTTCAGAAGATTAGGATGTGATGTGTTTTCAAGTGATTTGAGTCAGAATAAATGACTCGCTGGGCAATTTCATATTTACTTGCAAAAAACATTTTAGCACTTGCAAGCACAAAATGAAGAGCAAAGGATGTGTCTTGTAAACTGCCTTACTGTCCATCCATAGAATGTGCTACCCACATGCATTTTACAACTCTAGGCTCTTACTTTACGTCAGTTTACTTATTTCTTTCTTTTTTTATTTTTCTGTAGAAATTTTAGGAGAAACAACACATTGCAAGTGCACCATACTGCTTGAAGCTTCCTTAAAATTATTCATGTAACTCAGTAAGATTCTCTTCAAACTGATAGTAGTTGACCTGAAAGGAAGACAGTTTACACTAGCTATGCTTACATACACCTAAATAACCTGTTTATAATCTGGTTGATGGACTGAAAAGCCTTCATCTAAACACCTCGATCGATCCAGTTGAGCTCAGACTGAAAGGTACGTCCAATCGCTATTCCTCTGGGTCACCGGAGTGCAAGTTTTGCCACCAGCAAGCCGGCAGGTTCTTTTGTTCCAAGCTGATCTGGGAACAGACGATGAGGATTTATTGCAAATCAGACTCATTTCGGGCCTAATTCCTCACACCTCGGCATAAGTCCACGCTGCGCCGCCTCATTTATTTCCCCTCACGCACAGAACAGCGCACAACTGATAAAGACACCAGTGTTGTAGCGTGGCAGGTTTATCCTCACGACACAGCATTCGTTTGACACCACCGATAATCTGCGGCCTCCATCTTTTACACAGCGTTATCAGTCGCAGGCGAGCAGGGGAGCCTCCGTTTAATGCAGTGAATGATAGGCGTCAGATTACAACAGCCGTGGGACTAAATTACCTGCATTAGTAACAGCAAAGGGTGAATCAATCAGAACGAGTCTTCTAATCAATAGATAAAGCAACAGCCATCTCATGGGAGGATGTATATAGACCTGTGTGGAATATGGAGATGACATTTTTTTCTTTTAACTCTTTAGATACACTGTCACTCTACAGACACTGTAGAGACAAAAATCAAAATTAG
>NW_015505193.1:3908629-3908914 GCF_001515645.1 Sinocyclocheilus grahami
TTTTTTTGGCTGACTAATGACTACTACTACTATTGTAGGAAATGGATTCTTTATACTTACCCGCCAATAATTCTTAAAGCAATTTAATACTGGTTAATGTCAGTGTATTAAAGGTTATAACAAGAATAGTAAATATAATATTAAAAGAAAAATTCTTGATGGTACCACATCTTGATTTCACATTTTGTTAAGTTGCTGCCTTATGCTGAACTGCTTTAAATTACTTTTTCTTTTTTTTTTACATCTTTGCAAATTTATTAAAAATAAAAAACTTAAATGATTCCA
>NW_015505193.1:3908924-3912774 GCF_001515645.1 Sinocyclocheilus grahami
AGTGGAAGAAGTTTGAAACAACCAGGACTCTTCCTAGAGCTGGCCACCCGGCCAAACTGAGCAACTGATGGAGAAGGGCTTTGGCTAGAGTGGTGAACAAGAACCTGCTGGTCACTGTAACTGCCTGTAAAGCTCGGAAACAGGTTTGTGTCAAGCCACACATCTGGGGAAGGGTTCAGAAAAAAAATTTCTGCTTCATTGAAGGGTCACAGAAGCATTTAGTCTCTATTACCTTTAGTGGAAGAAGTTTGAAACAACCAGGACTCTTCCTAGAGTTGGCCACCCGGCCAAACTGAGCAACTGATAGAGAAGGGCTTTGGCTAGAGTGGTGAACAAGAACCTGCTGGTCACTCTAGTTGAGCTCCATGATCATATGTGGAGATGGGAGAAATCTACAGAAGGACAAACATCGTTGCAACACTCCACCGATCTGGGCTTTATGGCGGTGTGGCAAGACTCAATCCTCTCTTCAGTTAAGACACATGAAAACACACTTGGAATTTACAAAAAAGCACCTAAAGGACCATCAGATATAATTGTAAATTAAATCAATTAAACCTTTTACCTGCATGTCATGTGACCATTAACCATAATCATAGATCCATGAACATGCAGTAAACTATTGTAATGTCAACTTAAAATCTCAGGGAGACTGTAAGTAACTGTACTGTAAAATATTCACTGTAAGTAAACATTAAAAGTAAAAATTGTAGGTCAAATAGTTTCAGCTGACAAAAAAACTTTGGGAATCCCTGGTTTAGATCAAGCAGCATTTTAAGAATGTTCAAAAAGTCTCACTATTCCAAACACTCCAAAACCAACATTCTGAGAATTTAAATGCAGAAGGTATACGAGAACACTTTCAGGAACATTATGGTAACCTCTACACAACGTTACTCACAACCGGAAAACTGGAAATTTAAATCCCCACACCCCAAAAGAATATCTGAGTAATATGTTCATGAACTTCTCTCTGAACTGAACTGGATTCATTTACATGCGACACAGGAACAGACACTCAGAAGCAGCAGCAGCTGTGCATCCTCTCTCCTCCTCACCTGTCCAAGCCGCCGCCCCAAAAGGGCACAGCAGGGACGCTATAGGTCAAGAGAGCTGTCAATCAGATGATTGACAAGCACGACTTGTGTGAATGTCAGTCAGAGATACTGCTGCATGAAACAGTCAATGGCCAGATAGTTAATGATATCAGAAACAAGCTTCAATCCCACGTATTCAACACTTGGTTTAAATGGTTGATAGAGCATTTTGATACAGCATATATACTGTATATAAAATAAAAATGCAATAACACTGGGCAAATGCATACTGAGCATTTGCATACTGTGAAGGTTGTACTTATTAAATAGAGCAGAAATAGTACAAGCAGTATGGTAGTGTGCAATTCCAAATGTAGCCATTCTCTTTCATCAGACTTTTGACTACAAAAAAAGGATTTTGATGTGTTTTTGATATTCGTGACATCTTAAGGTTAATGGTTTAGAAGACTATGACATGTATGCTGCTTTCAAGTCCTACTGGGAAGTTCATACTTAAAAGTTCAGAAGATTAGGATGTGATGTGTTTTCAAGTGATTTGAGTCAGAATAAATGACTCGCTGGGCAATTTCATATTTACTTGCAAAAAACATTTTAGCACTTGCAAGCACAAAATGAAGAGCAAAGGATGTGTCTTTTATGATTTATGTATTTCTAACAATGTAGTTTGGGCACCCAAGCATGATAATTATGATGTGTGCTCATAAATACAGACCTGCCGGCATGACATGAAGGAAACAATATGCATGGAGCAAAATCTGCATCGCACCGCATACTAAACGCCTACTTATATAGCAATGGGACTAGAAATTATGGCTGAAGTCAAGGTTCTGATATTGTGATTCCATGCATGAAGAACATACAGGCCTATAGCGGATTGTACAGATGAGCAGTGTCTCTGGATGAGCTTCCAGCAGGTGGGCAGGAGGAAAAGGTCAGCTGTGTTTTCCCAGAGCTTCAGAAGAGCGTGTGATCGCTGTAGTGCAGGGGATGAGTGCACGGCAAACGCATCCAATTAACAATAAATATCAAAAGGTTATAGACACAGAACACACATACAGTACTAACCGCCTGAGGTGCATCTCGTGCTATGCTCCGTTTACAAATGCAGAGATTTATTCTTTGGAGGTTTGTTGGAGCTGCATCACAGCAGTGTTATTTTAGTTTCATTGAGATACCATTAGAGTTTTTTTGAATGTTTGTATATTTTCATTGTAATTAGAGTTAAAAATTTATTTTATTAGTTTTATTTAATTTTAAATAAATAACTAAGCATATTTTGTTATTTTTATCGTTATTTCAGTACATCAAGTTAAACTAAATGACAATGATAAATGTTGCAATGGCAGATTCCTGATTTTTATATACTTTTTAAAAATCACTTTAAGTTCATGTTTATTTAATTTCAAATAATGAAAATGTGTTTTTATGCTTTTAACTATAATAACCCTGGGTCACAGTGGCCGTTTCTACAGACAGATGCCATACAATGTCATAAAAATGCCTTAAATTGGCCTTTCCACAAATTAAAGCCTTAAAAGATCTTAAATTGGAGTAGAAAATCTTCCAGAGAGTCAATCATGGCAATAAGTGTTGCATGCACTGCAAAAATTAGTATCTTTGTCAGTATTTTTGTCTTGTTTTCCAATACAAATATCTAAACATCCTTAAATCAAGATAAATTTACTTGAGATGCAAAATTAAGATTTTTATTTTGAGAATTTGAACAAAAATGAGTGAGTTTATCATTAAAAAAAAAATCTGTCAATGGGGTGTGAAAACTTGTTGAAAAGTTGATTGAGCAGATATGTCTTTTTTAAATTACAAATTCACTTAATTTTGATAAATTTCTCTTAAAAAATTAATTTATTCCTTAAATTTTCTTTAATTGGTCTTAAAGCTCTTTGAAAAGTCTTAAATTTACCTTCATAAAGCTTGCAGAAACCCTGCCATAACAGAAATACATCATATATGATAAACTGCGCTGCTGGGATGACATTTCTGATGTGTTTTATGTCGTAAAACGTGAAAATATCTGGAAAAACAGACCTTATTTCAGACATTTAGCAAAAAACCCATTTAAAGGACTTATTTCTTATTTCTGCTCTCTATATATAGCGTTATATGGCAAGTCAGAATTTGACGGGCCACTAGCATGAACAGATAAATGTTTTGCAAGTGCCATAATGTTCGCTGTTTCTAAAAAGTCAACATTTGAATGACGTTCTTTGCTGTCTCTGTATATCAAATTAGGAGATGATAAATAATGTTAACACTGACTAATTTACAGTACATGCTTCAGCTTTAATTAACACATAAGTGAAATTAAAACTTCGTTGATATTAAATTTCACTACGAGGTAGAATTGAGTCATAAAACCAGTGGCGTTCACTTATTTCAAGGTGCAGAAATCACTCAAGAGGTGTCGACACGTCTCTCATAATTACACCGTTACCTCAATCACTCTCACTGCCACACGCAGCAAAATCAGAGCTCTTGGGTTTCAGAGGTGTGCTGAATGACATGTCTGGGTTTCTACAGGATGTCAATGAGCCAGTGCTGCTGACATTTCGGTCCCCTGTGCTGGTGGAGCGTCTGCTTTGGACCGGATCTCCCAGCATCCACCTCAATTACTTTTAAGGCAGAGAGCTGCTTTGTATAGGTGGGAGACAAATGCCACGCTCACACAACCTCCAGTGCTCTTTCATGGGCGGCTCAAAGCCTCTTCAAATATTCATAACGCCTCCATCAACAAAGCAACCCTCACTTGTGGTTTAACTGATGATGGAGCAGGT
>NW_015505193.1:3913838-3914765 GCF_001515645.1 Sinocyclocheilus grahami
CTGAATTTGTGGTGAAAAACTACATTACCCATGATTCTGCAGCGAAAACTCCACCAATCAAAATATGTAATCAAGTACATTTTTCAATAAACTTAAAATATAGTTTATATAGATATAATCAACACCTTTAAATGAATAGTTTTATATTTCACAATTTTTTTTAAATTCGATTGTCATTCGCAATGCTTCATGGGATTGTAGTTCTTTCCCCCATTTAAATCCGTTAAGTGCGCAGTCTTGTCTTTTTGTCTGATTTTTAAATACTTTTCTGCTTCAAATCAAAGTTTGTGATGTTGTCATAGCTGGTTGATTTGGTTCATGTCTTTAAAGAAGACTTTTTAAAATTCTAATGGGAAAAATGTATAGACAAAATACTCAAGGAACCAACGTCGCTAAAAAAGTGTGAAGCACTAATGCACGCTATAAGATACAGTTTCAGACACATTTAATGTGCATCTTTTGCTCTTCGTTTTGTTGCATTAAGGCTGAAAAAGCTTCTGTGTTTGAAAATTGGTGTATAAAATTGGTCAACACACTCATTCAGACCACAATTATTTCAGTGCACATCATGTTTCAAAGTCATAAGAAAGAGTTTCTAGGTGGAAGGTAACATATGTTTTATGTTGTCAATCACCTGATGCAGGTTTCACCATCACCAATCACCATTACACGTTAACAGGAGAGAGTTCTCAATCAATTCAAGGCTTTCTTGGGAAGAAGACCAGAGCACAACAAATGCCCCTCGTCTCATTTTAGAGGGCCCGTGTCATGAGACAGGTAATCACTGAGAGAAAGCATTCAACATTTCATCAGTCCTCACAAAATAACTTCTTTCCCCCTGTGCTATTTTACTCCCCACCGCTCTTCATTCGACTGTAACTGGCTTGCATTTATAATGAAGCATTTGATCATTAATGCTCTAAATAT
>NW_015505193.1:3915142-3919267 GCF_001515645.1 Sinocyclocheilus grahami
TGCGCTCCAGGGGAACGTGTTTAATTGGGGAAAATGTGCAGAAAATGACCAATCGCTATTCCTCTGGGTCACCGGAGTGCAAGTTTTGCCACCAGCAAGCCGGCAGGTTCTTTTGTTCCAAGCTGATCTGGGAACAGATGATGAGGATTTATTGCAAATCAGACTCATTTCGGGCCTAATTCCTCACACCTCGGCATAAGTCCACGCCGCGCCGCCTCATTTATTTCCCCTCACGCACAGAACAGCGCACATCTGATAAAGACACCAGTGTTGTAGCGTGGCAGGTTTATCCTCACGACACAGCATTCGTTTGACACCGCCGATAATCTGCGGCCTCCATCTTTTACACAGCGTTATCAGTCGCAGGCGAGCAGGGGAGCCTCCGTTTAATGCAGTGAATGATAGGCGTCGGATTACAACAGCCGTGCGACTAAATTACCTGCATTAGTAACAGCAAAGGGTGAATCAATCAGAACGAGTCTTCTAATCAATAGATAAAGCAACAGCCGTCTCATGGGAGGATGTATATAGACCTGTGTGGAATATGGAGATGACATTTTTTTCTTTTAACTCTTTAGAGACACTGTCACTCTACAGACACTGTAGAGACAAAAATCAAAATTAGTAGTTGACGTCAAAGTCTATATTGGAGCTATTTTGGATAAATTCCCTCAGAAACATGGAAGAAGAAAATAGAAAATAGAAGATTATATGTTTTAGATTCACCTCAGTGAATTCAAATCTTTTGACTCATATCTGATCAACAAAAGATTCGTTTAGATTCATTCAGTCATTCAGTGACTCTTTCTGCAGGTTACATACTGTGAGTGTGAGTCTCTTATGTTTTGAGTGAGTCATTGATTAATCCACTAATTTATATCAAGTTGTTTTTTCCCCCAAAAAGATTCATTTAGATTCATTCAGTCATTCAGTGACTCTTTCTACAGGTTACATACTGTGAGTGTGAGTCTCTTATGTTTTGAGTGAGTCATTGATTAATCCACTAATTTATATCAAGTTGTTTTTTCCCCCAAAAAGATTCATTTAGATTCATTCAGTCATTCAGTGACTCTTTCTACAGGTTACATACTGTGAGTGTGAGTCTTTTGTGTTTTGAGTGAGTCATTGATTCACTGACTCATTTATGACAGAATCTTATTATCCTTTTATTAAATTTTGAATGTTTACAAATCTACTTAGAGTAAAAAGGAGTGCTTTTGACATAGACTTTGAATCTAAATGAATCTTTTTGCTGGAGAAACTCTTACAATCACTCATTCAGTGACTCTTTCTGCCGGTTACATACAGTAGTTATGCTGGCAGGTGGTGACGAGTGAGTCATCTGTCTGTTATGAGTGAGTCATTGATTCATTAACTCAATCAATTGAGTCGTTCATAACTGAATCAAGTCTTATTATCCGTTATGACAATGTGCATGTTTGCAAATCGACTTAGAGTAAAAAAAAAAGGAAGTGTCTATGAGAGACATAATAAGCGTTTCTTCAGCAAAAAGATTCATTTAGATTGATTCACTCATTCAGTGACTCTTTCTGCAGGTTACATACAGTAGCTATGCTGGCAGGTGGTGACATGTGAGTCATTTTTGAGTCATTGATTCATTGAGTCATTCATAACAGAATCAATTCTCAACATTGTTTATGTGCAAACAAAATAACTTTAATGAGCCTACGAATCTTTCTGTTTTGTTCACTGATTCTTAGGCTTCATTTTCTTTAAGATTCTTCGCATTGTGACAATTTTTATTACAGTTAAGCACATCTGTCCCAAAATATCAAGTCTATATAAAATGAACCAGTGGTTATGATGTTCTCTATAATATTCAGATGTTCATATGCAACACCGATGGCTAATGGTTCCTGACACGCAGCGCATATCTGACTTCACGATGGCAGCTGCTACAACTAATGAGGAAAACCATGTCAGTTCCTTCAGCGGTAATAAATAATTCTTAGAATGAATGAATATGGGGCCAGAGAGAAAGTACAGCACTCTCCCTTTATTACAAGTGTCCAAGATAATATTTTACTCTTATTAAAATCTCCCAGCCCTTCTTCCGGACGACGCATCGTGCTTCACCCCTTAGGGAGAGTTTTAATATCCTTATAATTTAATATCCAGCTCAGGTTTATATGGATCTGCCGCTGAGCTTATGAAAATACTCCCCCAGTATGCATCAGGAGCGCTCGGAGGAAAGTCTCTTTCTCATTATTGCAAATGTTGCATGAATAATCCGACCGTCCCCACCCATGGCTCATTTAAAGCATCAGCCGATGATAATATTGTAAAATCCTCTCGGAGACATTGACGGATATTGAATTTGCATCTGTAAATAGTACTTTAATGTGGGTTTTGAGTGCATGGAGAATCCTGGAAATGCTGAATCGCTCATCTGCTCCTCGGCTGCATTTGAGAAACATCTGTGACGCTTTTTTCCAAAGTTGGAATTTCATTATTAGGTCGTTTTGGCGTTTGATTTGATTGAATGAGTTTGTCTGAATTTTGTTAGAGTTTGTTTTCATCCCCATATCCTGCAGGTCTCTTCATATTTTTGGGCCTGAGTCACATTAGATTTGCATCAGTAATGTAATTAACAATCGTGAGCATTAACAACAGCTACTTTCACTTTTATTTTAGTCAAAGTTCTAGCAATTTTGTTGTGTATTTTTGTCATTTTTATTTGTTTTATGCATATGTCTATATAGTTTTAGTTTGTTTAGTTGTAGTTAATTTTTATGGAACGATTTTCCGGACAATTTTCAAATAGAATAGCAAATTGTGTTTTCAATTGCGTTTTCAATATGTGGACGCATAAATTGTGACATAATCCAAATGCAATTGCAAATCCTGCATTAGCGTTTGCATTTTCGCTTTCGCGAACGCACAGCTACGGCCAAATTTCAAGTGAAAAAGCAAAGTAAATTTGCAACTGTATTTCCCATGTCTTAGGAGTTACGAGCCTGTCATATTTAAATAGCAATATTAATTACCAGTTTGCTTTTTCACTCTCGCTGCGTCACGCATGTAACCTGCCAAAACTCAAATGGAATCGCAATTCCTTTTGCATTTGAATTTCCGATGTCTACATGGAAAGCTGCCAATCAATGTGAGGGGGCGGGGCTATACTAGGGGGCGTGTTTGTGTTGCAAATTTACTTTGCCTTTTCATTTGAAATTTGGCCGTAGCTGTGTTCGCGAAAGCGAAAATGCAAACGCTAATGCAGGATTTGCAATTGCATTTGGATTATGTCACAATTTATGCATCCACATATTGAAAACGCAATTGAAAATACAATTTGCTATTCTATTTGAAAATTGTCCGGAATAACGTTCCGTAAAAACGTAATTTTATCGTAGTTAATTTATTTAGTTTTAGCTATTTTAGTACTATTTTAACTACTAAACAAAAATGAGAAATGTTGCCTTAGCAAATACGTAAAGTAAGTTGTTTTTTAAAGTGTTTTATTTTCAGTTTCAGTTCATATCAATTTTATTTCAATTAATGAAAATGTTTTTTTTTTATTGTTTTGAGATACTGTTATAATTTTTTGTTAATATTTTAAATGCATTTTTATTTTTATATTTTATTTTCTCTTTTTAAACAATGTTTTTGTTTAGTTTTTTTAGTTTTAAAAATATGTCTATAGTTTATTTATTTTCAGTTATTTTAGTACTTTCAACTCAAACTAAATGAAAATGAGAAATGTGGCCACTGTTACGTGTTTTTATTTATTTATTTTTTGTTTTTTCAGTTTCAGTTCATATTTCTTTTATTTCAAGTGACGCAAATGTTTTTTTTTTTATTGTGTTTTGTTTTTATGGTTTTAGTTTTAGTAAACAACACTAACCAGGGTCTATACACACACACTTCAGCACATTTATCTTTGTACAGAGAGCAAACCGACATGCACCGTGCCATTATTTCTGGTCTATTATGATGGCATCTTGAATAGCCACCCTATAGCACACAGAAACCGGTTGGTCACTTTACATCTCGGTCAGACCGCTTAATATCTGCAGACCGGAGCCGATGACCTCAGGTGCCAATCTCACGTGCAGGAACGTGTCAATTCAGCAGCCGAGGCCAGCGAACGCCCTTCACTTTATC
>NW_015505193.1:3919277-3920295 GCF_001515645.1 Sinocyclocheilus grahami
GTGTCAATTCAGCAGCCGAGGCCAGCGAACGCCCTTCACTTTATCTGAAGCAGAGTGTTTATTTGAATACACAGAGACTTGGCCCTGCCCCGACATCCCATCAATATTAATCCGGGACAGACAAACTGTGTCCCTCTGGCCCGACGGCAGCAAGCTGCCAAAAACAGTAAGGACATGGAACTAAGAGCCAGATTTACTGCGTCCCTCAAGAGCAATTTACTTCACGTTTGTTCGCAAGACAAAAGCCATTTTTCGCACCTGTCCTAATTTTAAAGTGCTCTTTTTATCGGTTTTCCACAAGGCCGATGCGTAAATGTGTGTTTTGATGAAACGCCATTCGCACAACAAGACCAGGAATGTGTTTCAGGTAAAACAGGCTCTGTTTTGATTCCATGTTGATGTTAAAAACCCATCTAGTAAATCACATCAAACACGGGACACCATGTCCAGACGTCCTCCTGAGTTAAACTCACTGTGACCATTTGTTTTTGTCTTTTTCTCTGGTTTTCTCAGCGGGAGGCTTCATTAAAATGCATCTACTTCATCCCAAAAACCACTGACTGCACCGATTCTGTGGACCCCGTTTGAAAAGAGACTCGCCTGTCTAGCTAATGACATGACTGCGTCAAATGCAGTCTGACTGCAAGAAACCAATTTCGCTTCAGGGAACGTGAGAGAGCAGACAAGTTCCTCCTTTCCTGGAAGACACCATAGAGCTCCAGAGCCTAGAAACAACTTTGGCTTTAAGAAATACTACTCAAACATTTACATTATTTACTCACTCTTATGTTGTAAACCCATGCAGCAAAAAAAATCAGATATCAATCAATCAATATATTTAAAAATATCCAATCAGTTGGCAAAATATGTATCAGTAATATAGATATTAAAATGTATTTATTTAAATATATAATTATGTTTCCTCACATTTTTGGCTTTTTGTTTTCGCCGTATTTACAATGTAAATATACTTATATTGCCCATGATATATTGCATTCACTCAAAAAAAAAAAAAAAA
>NW_015505193.1:3920305-3933810 GCF_001515645.1 Sinocyclocheilus grahami
AACAAAGCAACCCTCACTTGTGGTTTAACTGATGATGGAGCAGGTCGTAAACTGCCTTACTGTCCATCCATTGAATGTGCTACCCACATGCATTTTACAACTCTAGGCTCTTACTTTATGTCAGTTGACTCATTTCTTTCTGTTTTTATTTTTCTGTAGAAATTTTAGGAGAAACAACACATTGCAAGTGCACCATACTGCTTGAAGCTTCCTTAAAATTATTCATGTAACTCAGTAAGATTCTCTTCAAACTGATAGTAGTTGACCTGAAAGGAAGACAGTTTACACTAGCTATGCTTACATATACCTAAATAACCTGTTTATAATCTGGTTGATGGACTGAAAAGCCTTCATCTAAACACCTCGATCGATCCAGTTGAGCTCAGACTGAAAGGTATGGTGTAGACCTGAAATAATTTGATCAATAAGAAAAAATATTAAGCATGTAAATGCTTGAATGAGACTATTTTCTCAATCGGGTCCAAAAATACCTTGTGCATATATATGCAATGCCCAATGTGTCTGTTTACATATGTTATATGTCATGAACGTACATATTTTTTTTCTTTACGCCTCATTCCTTATGAACTGGTCAGTGGACGAGACTGAATATGTATTCAATATTTGCTAAAAAAGCTCTTCTGTCTGATATTTCTTTTATTTCATCAAGGCAGAACAACAATTATGCGTGCGGTGACATTATTGCGCATTATTGACTTTCTCTTGGTTCTGAATTTGGCGACTGGTTTTGGTTTTGTTCGTAATACACATCTACAGTAAACAAATATGTGAATCGAAATTTAGTGTCCATATAAACAGGACTTTCAGAATGTGAAATCGGACTGGATTCATTGCAATTGACAAAAATGATTGCATGTAAACATACCTACTAATGCTCATCTCCTTTCTAAATTTTTAAAGAAATGCAACCCCTAATTGCAGAAAAGTAGTTCTGAAGAACTAATTGAAGAAAAGCACTTGCCAGAAAATACTCCTCATTTAGCCTTTTGATGAGGCAACAGACTTGTGCAACTATATTACATTTCCTATTATTCCATGTCGCAATACAAGAATAATAAACTATAGAGCACAAGGAATATGGGGCCAGAGAGAAAGTACAGCACTCTCCCTTTATTACAAGTGTCCAAGATAATATTTTACTCTTATTAAAATCTCCCAGCCCTTCTTCCGGACGACGCATCGTGCTTCACCCCTTAGGGAGAGTTTTAATATCCTTATAATTTAATATCCAGCTCAGGTTTATATGGATCTGCCGCTGAGCTTATGAAAATACTCCCCCAGTATGCATCAGGAGCGCTCGGAGGAAAGTCTCTTTCTCATTATTGCAAATGTTGCATGAATAATCCGACCGTCCCCACCCATGGCTCATTTAAAGCATCAGCCGATGATAGTATTGTAAAATCCTCTCGGAGACATTGACGGATATTGAATTTGCATCTGTAAATAGTACTTTAATGTGGGTTTTGAGTGCATGGAGAATCCTGGAAATGCTGAATCGCTCATCTGCTCCTCAGCTGCGTTTGAGAAACATCTGTGAGGCTTTTTTCCAAAGTTGGAATTTCATTATTAGGCCGTTTTGGCGTTTGATTTGATTGAATGAGTTTGTCTGAATTTTGTTAGTTTGTTTTCATCCCCATATCCTGCAGGTCTCTTCATATTTTTGGGCCTGAGTCACATTAGATTTGCATCAGTAATGTAATTAACAATTATGAGCATTAACAACAGCTCCTTTCACTTTTATTTGAGTCAAAGTTCTAGCAATTTTGTTGTGTATTTTTGTCATTTTTATTTGTTTTATGCATATGTCTATATAGTTTTAGTTTGTTTAGTTGTAGTTAATTTATTTAGTTTTAGCTATTTTAGTACTATTTTAACTACTAAACAAAAATGAGAAATGCCGCCTTAGCAAATACGTAAAGTAAGTTGTTTTTTAAAGTATTTTATTTTCAGTTTCAGTTAATCTATTTTATTTCAATTAATGAAAATTGTTTTTTTTAGTAGTGAGATACTGTTATAATTTGTTAATATTTTAAATGCATTTTTATTTTTATACTTTATTTTCTCTTTTTACAAAAATGTTTTTGTTTTGTTTTTTTAGTTTTAAAAATATGTCTATAGTTTATTTATTTTCAGTTATTTTAGTACTTTCAACTCAAACTAAATGAAAATGAGAAATGTGGCCACTGTTACGTGTTTTTATTTATTTTTTTGTTTTTTCAGTTTCAGTTCATATTTCTTTTATTTCAAGTGACGCAAATGTTTTTTTGTTTTTATGGTTTTAGTTTTAGTAAACAACACTAACCAGGGTCTATACACACACACTTCAGCACATTTCTCTTTGTACAGAGAGCAAACCGACATGCACCGTGCCATTATTTCTGGTCTATTATGATGGCATCTTGAATAGCCACCCTATAGCACACAGAAACTGGTTGGTCACTTTACATCTCGGTCAGACCGCTTAATATCTGCAGACCGGAGCCGATGACCTCAGGTGCCAATCTCATGTGCAGGAATGTGTCAAGTGTAGCTATTTTGGGATATTTCTGGCCATATTTGCATTGCAAATATTTGTATATTGTCCACGATATATAACATTCACTCAAAAATATATGTTATTCAGATATTTAATATATTTCAAAATATATAAAAAATGGCAAAAATATGTATTGCTAAAATAGTTGTTAAAGTATATTTATCTAAATATATTTTCAATAAGTGTATTTGTGTTTCCTCATATTTTAATAAGGCATTTAAAAAAACTTTTAAATGGTAGTGTGTGTGTGTGTGTGTGATATCTTAGTTTCATTGAGATACTATTATAATTTTTGTTAATATTCTGAATTAGAATTAATTTTTATATTTTCTGCTTTAATTTTTTTGTAATTTTGTTGTTGTTTTTATGTGTGTTTTTTTTATAAGTTTAATTGAGTTTTTAGTCATTTTATTTAAAATGTATTTCATTTTTTTTATTTGAAAAATGAAAATGAGAAATGTTGCTTTGGCAACTAGATGAAGTGAAATAACTAAGTATATTATTATTATCATTATTATTTCAGTTAACATTTATTTAATATCTATGGAAGCCTGTTTCTGCCCCCGAATAAAAAATAAAGGTAATTGAGACTTTTTATCTTATAATTCTGACTTTTCTTTTGCAATTGCGAGTTATGAAGTCAGAACTGCGAGATATAAACTTGCAACTCTGAGAAAATATTAGTCTTTTTTACCCCTCAGAATTGGACTTTATAACTCGCAACTGCAAGAAAAAAGTCAATATTGTGAGATAAAAACCTGCAATTACCTTTTTTAATTTTTTATTCAATGGAGCAAACGGGCTTCCATACATTTCAAGTAGCAAGAACGTTTTAGTTTTAGTTAACTATAATAACCCTAATTTGAGCTGCTGGCCTCATTCATTTAAAGGTGCTGTATGTGATTTTTTGATGGTACTAAAGCATAAAAACACCATAATACAAAACACCATAATGTTTCCTGAAAACCATAATATAGGAAACATGTTAAGTTCACATACTTATTTCTCAGAAAAACAACGCTACAGCCAGTTATTCTGCTTTGAAAATATGCATTCCATGTCGGAATGTCTGTTTTTGTTTTGGTCTGTGTGACTCCGCCCACTTATATAATCAAAACACCAATAATATTTCGACAGCCTGCGTTGCCAGTTTGCAGAAAATACTGCAGCCATGGTAGCGAGCAAACAAACTGGGTCAGAGATCGCAGATTCTACCCAACCTAAAAACTCTGTGACCACAGAAATATAAATCAGCTCATCAGTTTACAGTGTACGATTCAGACTGTCAGTTGCGCTCGTTCCTGTTGAGTGTCATCAATTTGACAACCCGTGTGGGCATCAAGTCTGAGGAAGAAGGGGGAAGGAGAAACAATATTTTGAACTTAGACCGCAGTACCCATTTCAACCACTAGCTGTCATTATTATATACTGCACCTTTAATAGTTTTATAGACCAATTTGCAGTAGACGTCACAGTTATGTCTCTTGCAGCTGCGCGCACATTGTGGTGGCAGCAAGGACTGGGAACAAGTGTTGTGCAAATAGTTGTGCCTTTGGATGTCAGAATCAGAATGCAAATTATTTGTATAAAATACTGTCGTCAAAGACGCCATTTGAAGCTAAACGCAGATGTTTAAACAGACAGACTATGAATGAAAC
This sequence comes from Sinocyclocheilus grahami, assembly GCF_001515645.1. Classification (NCBI taxonomy): domain Eukaryota; kingdom Metazoa; phylum Chordata; class Actinopteri; order Cypriniformes; family Cyprinidae; genus Sinocyclocheilus; species Sinocyclocheilus grahami. Next base: position 3,924,521 of record NW_015505193.1, read on the forward strand.
CTGCTATGATTACCCTACTAAAAGCATAAATTTGATTTAAACAATAGGTCTACATAATATTCACATATGCAGATCATAGGGGACACAGTTACAGCATGAAATAGCCTGCTATTTAAACCTATAACATTTACCTATTTTATCTCACAATTCTGACTTTTTTTCTCGCAAATGCAAGTTTATATCTCCTAGTTAGGACTTTATGGCTCAATTTAACTCAACAATTGCAAATTTAATTCTGAGGAAAAAAAAGAAGCAGCCAGAACTGGCTTAAACTCATGATTCTGAGCCTAGGGGAAAAGAAAGAATGACGAGTTGATTTATTTTATTTTTTTATCAGAATTGTGAAATATAATCTCGGAATTGCGAGAAAAAAGTCAGAATTTTGAAATGTAAACCCAAAACTTTTATTCTATGGCTTCCATAGACTGCTACTTTAAGGGTGTATTCACACCTGTCTTGTTTGGTTCGATTGAATTGAACTCAAGTTAGTTTCCCCTCTTGGTGCGGACATTTTGGGCAGGTGTGAATACAGCAATCGCACTCGGGTGCGGACCAAACAACTGTACCGAGACCCAGCTGAAGTGGTGGTCTCGGTCCGCTTCCAAACGAACTCTGGTACGGTTCGTTTAAGTTGTGAATATGACCCGACCTCGATCCGACCCAATTGCAGAATTCACGCTCAGAAACAGACAGTTCACGCATATAGTGCTGTTTTTTGTGTTTCAATGGCTTAAAGGGATAGTTCATCCAAAAATGAAAATGTGATGTTTATCTGCTTACCCCCAGGGCATCCAAGATGTAGGTGACTTTGTTTCTTCAGTAGAACACAAATGATGATTTTTAACTTTAACAGTTGCAGTATATCAGTCGTATAATGCATGGCAATGATAACAAAATCTATGAGAGTAAAAAAACATGCACAGACAAATCCAAATGAAACCCTGCGGCTCGTGACGACACATTGATGTCCTAACATACGAAACAATCGGTTTGTGCCAGAAACCCAACAGTATTTATATCATTTTTTACCTCTAATACAGCACTATGTCCAACTGTCTTTGAGTGCGCGCAGGCATCCGGTGCGTGAGGTGTGTACGCGCTCTGGCGTAGTTTACGCAAGCGCCGGAAGTGATCTCTCGCGCGTATACGTCACTCATTGTTTACACAGTGCACAGTCATTGTAGGTACGACGGCTAATCAAAATGGTACTTACTTGCGCTTATCCGGATTGTTCAAACCGACTTAAAACTAAAAGATGACGTTCTCTCGCGCGAACTCATTCGGGAGTGGTGACTTTCCACGTATTCCCAACTTCTGAGCCTGCTCGCCTGAAGTTATGGTTGATTGCTCTTCGGCTGGATATCAGCACACCCATTAACATAAACTACGCCAGAGCGCGTACACACCTCACGCACCGGATGCTGTGTGTGCGCCCAAAGACAGTTGGACATAGTGCTGTATTAGAGGTAAAATATGATATAAATACTGTTCAGTTTCTGGCACAAACTGATCGTTTCGTGTCTTAGGACATCAATGTGTCGTCACGAGCCGCAGGGTTTAATTTGGATTTGTCTGTGCATATTTTTTTTTACTCTCATAGATTTTGTTACCATTGCCATGCATTATACAACTGATAGACTGCAACGGTTAAAGTTAAAAATCATCATATGTGTTCTACTGAAGAAAAAGTCACCTACATCTTGGATGCCCTGGGGTTAAGCAGATAAACATAACATTTTAATTTTTGGATGAACTATCCCTTTAAATCACTTGTTTTTAAACCACAATGCTTAAAAACACATGCAAATGATGAGTTTTCCGGACCATGGTGCACAGCAACGTGACGTGAGCGTGCTAAATAGGCTAAAGCTTGCCGCAAAAATTACCATGACAATGTTAGGAGAAAATAGTAAGGAGACATTTGAATTATTTATTAATAAACTAGTGTTTTATGAGTCAGTGTCGCAATGAAGTTGATGATCCTGACTCACCATCTCATCATTGGACGTGCCTTTAGAAAGAAATGCATCTTTACGGATTACATAATAATAAGAGTTTTTGTTTTGGATTTGAATTATTTAGTTTTGTAGTCCTTTAAAGCTTTCTATAGATATATTCATTATGTCTGTAAGGAAAATATTTGCTGAGTTTGTTCAAAACCGAGACGGCAAGCGCATCCTATTTGTTTTCTTTATTTTACAAAAGCACAACGTTTTCTTGATATTGTGAGTGCTCACAAATAAAAATAGACCCTTTAGAGTTCTGAATGATGTATTATTCTTACCTTTATGAGCAAAAATGACGGCGTATTTAATTTGTTTCCACTGATGTCCTGAAGCGTGTTTCAGCTTCCACTCTCCGCACAAACGATTGGATATGCACCTAATAGCGCACATTTATATAGGTTGAAAGTTTAAACTAACATTGTGTTATGCTTTAAGTATTTTATATCTATATATTTTATTTCGGCAAGTCGTAATTACAACATCGTATGATATTGTCTCATATGATGCTCATAAGTTTCTTCATATTGCGTTAGTATCTGATAACACCAAATCAGTAAAAGAATAAAAATTGCACTTGTTTTTGCACTTCCTGTTTTTCCCTGCTTGAGAATTTCTGTTCAATGAATGGATGACCTTAGCACACGTGTGGTTTTGTTTACAATTTCTGGTTCACTTGCAAAAAAGGGCCGTGTGAAAGCGAACCGCACCAAACAAAAAAATCAACATTGTATTTGGTCCGGACCAAAGCAAGAGAACTAGCGGACTTTCCTAATGTGAATACACCCTAAAACTGTCATTTTCTGCAACCAGATAGGCTCCGCCCATAAAAAAATGTCATCACTGTTTGCAAACACCAAATTGGTCTATTACTGTTATTGTGTGTCAAAACTCATCTCATATGCTTCTCTTTTAATCTCCTCTAAGGAGTTTGAGGGGAAACACCCGAGACAAATGTGGCACTTCATCCAAATGAGTCTCCAGAGCTACGAAAGAGCAACTTCTGAGCAGTAATTTTCCTCCGGGACTCTCTCTCTTTCTATTTCCTGTGTGGTGCTGCACCTTCTGTTCACAGGAACTCGGCGCTCCGGCGCTAAGAAGCGTGTCGTTTCTCTCTCTCGCACTCTGGCTGCGCTCCAGCCATCATCAGCTGCTAACTAATGTGCATCTCTCTCTCTCTCTCTCTCTCTGTCGTTCTCCAGGGATCATGAGCGCTCCTTCACCTGGAGGAGAGTGGCTGATGGCATCACGGCCTGCTGCTTTATTTACCGGCTCTTTGTTTTATTCATGACGATTTGAGACGGCAAGCGCATCCTATTTGTTTTCTTTATTTTACAAAAGCACAACGTTTTCTTGATATTGTGAGTGCTCACAAATAAAAATAGACCCTTTAGAGTTCTGAATGATGTATTATTCTTACCTTTATGAGCAAAAATGACGGCGTATTTAATTTGTTTCCACTGATGTCCTGAAGCGTGTTTCAGCTTCCACTCTCCGCACAAACGATTGGATATGCACCTAATAGCGCACATTTATATAGGTTGAAAGTTTAAACTAACATTGTGTTATGCTTTAAGTATTTTATATCTATATATTTTATTTCGGCAAGTCGTAATTACAACATCGTATGATATTGTCTCATATGATGCTCATAAGTTTCTTCATATTGCGTTAGTATCTGATAACACCAAATCAGTAAAAGAATAAAAATTGCACTTGTTTTTGCACTTCCTGTTTTTCCCTGCTTGAGAATTTCTGTTCAATGAATGGATGACCTTAGCACACGTGTGGTTTTGTTTACAATTTCTGGTTCACTTGCAAAAAAGGGCCGTGTGAAAGCGAACCGCACCAAACAAAAAAATCAACATTGTATTTGGTCCGGACCAAAGCAAGTGAACTAGCGGACTTTCCTAATGTGAATACACCCTAAAACTGTCATTTTCTGCAACCAGATAGGCTCCGCCCATAAAAAAATGTCATCACTGTTTGCAAACACCAAATTGGTCTATTACTGTTATTGTGTGTCAAAACTCATCTCATATGCTTCTCTTTTAATCTCCTCTAAGGAGTTTGAGGGGAAACACCCGAGACAAATGTGGCACTTCATCCAAATGAGTCTCCAGAGCTACGAAAGAGCAACTTCTGAGCAGTAATTTTCCTCCGGGACTCTCTCTCTTTCTATTTCCTGTGTGGTGCTGCACCTTCTGTTCACAGGAACTCGGCGCTCCGGCGCTAAGAAGCGTGTCGTTTCTCTCTCTCGCACTCTGGCTGCGCTCCAGCCATCATCAGCTGCTAACTAATGTGCATCTCTCTCTCTCTCTCTCTCTCTGTCGTTCTCCAGGGATCATGAGCGCTCCTTCACCTGGAGGAGAGTGGCTGATGGCATCACGGCCTGCTGCTTTATTTACCGGCTCTTTGTTTTATTCATGACGATTTAGTCTCGCTTCAAGTCAATTGAAGGGAGTGACATGTCATCATATAAGCAAGGCTGCGCTCGGTCACAGCGAGCAACTTTATGAATAATACGCCGTGGAAGAATTAATCTGTTTAAATAAACGTCTGTATGAGGATGAGGACTGGAGACGCACACCTGCACAGGTAGATCAGCCGATTACAGGAGAGAGATTCCCCTCACTCCTGTTTGCTTTGAGCTTCTGCTCTTCATCGGAGGATTTTCTCACTCACTGTGATAATTAATGATCCTCTGGATGGATGCAATAAAAGCACAAATCCCATGTTCCTTAGAGAAACAAATGAGATACACTGTAAAAAAATTATATGATCAGAAAGTCATGGCAACTTATGTTTTTAGTTGACACTAACTCAAATTCAACTTGATTTTTTAAAGTCGGTTTAATGTAATTTAAGTTGAAATGTCTTGTACAACCAAGTTGATCATAAGTAAACTATTATCTAAAATAAATTGTGATATAATTGGCATAAGCATGAAACTTAGTTTAGTTAGTTTTAAATACATATCCTAATTATAATCATGCCATTATTTATTTGTTTATGTATGTATTGTATTTGACATATGAACATATATTACATACGTATATTAATAATTCTTTGTTTAAAAAAAAATATTATTTAGTTTCTCAGATTTTGCATGCAAATATGTTACTGAACAATTTCCCTATTTTAATTCCATTTTATTTCATAGAACTTGACAAATCCAACTTTGTTTAGAAAAATTTATTAGATATGTTAAACTATTATCCGAAATAAATTCATATATAATTGGCATAAGTATGAAACTTAGTTGTGAACACAAATGCACCTCATCCAAATTAAATTATTAGTTTTGACAATGGGAATATTAATAATTTATTGTTGAAAAATAATTTTAAAAATAGCAAAAAATGTATTTAGCTTCTCAGATTTCGCATGCAACTCTGCTATTGAAAAGTTCCCTTCTTTTAATTCTATTTTATTTCTAAAATAGTGAAAGGACTTGATGAATCCCATGTTTCATGCTAAAGCCAATTAAATCTAAATTTCTTTTAGATAATAGTTCATTAACACTTATTTCTCTAAAAACATGGGATTCGTCAAGTCCTTTCACTATTTTATGAAATAAAATAAAAATAGGGAAATTGTTCAATAACATTGTTGCATGCAAAATCTTAGAAACTAAATACATTTTTGGATTTAAAAAAAAAAAAAATCAACAATGAATAATGAATATCCCCACTGTCATAAATATAACGTATGATTTTAATTTAGATGAAGGGCACTCTGGTTTAAAACTAAGTTTCATGTTTTTGCCAATTATATCCAAATTTATTTTAGAAAATAGTTGACCATATCTCATTAATTTCTCTAAAGAACCTAGTTTGATTTAAACAAACATATGTCAAATATATATTTCTTTTACAGTGGGGATATTAATAATTCATTGTTAACAAACGAAAGCAAACATATATTTAGAAAATAGTGAAAGGACGTGTTTGGTCTCTTTCTGTAAAACTCTCATTGCGTTTTCTCAGTATCTTCATGTGCTGAAGTGCCTGCTTTCACTGTCTGCTTCATTCAAGAGCTTCAATACGTATTTGAGGAAAGAGCCTGTAAAGTCTCGTGTCTGAGGCTGCTGGCTGTTGATCCTGATGATGGTGGCTGATGATATAGATATAATGTATATTCAGATCATGTATAATTCAGCGGTTTCCTCTTCATTACCGCAGGTGAAATGAATTCTTTATCACATGTCTGCCAGCTCTCAACCAAAGCGATCCTCTAATCCGCACAAAAAGTGCAACACCTGGATTTTCCTTGTTTAATCTTTTCTTTCTGATAGTTTAAAGGGAAAGTTAAACCAAAATGAAATTTGTGTCATTATTTATTCACCCATGTGTCATTTTAAGCCCATATGGCTTTCTTATTTCTTTCATGGAAGACATTACAAGATGCATAGACCAGTACAATTTTACTATCACTGAGATATTATTATATATTGTAAAAAAACAAACAAACAAACTGTGGCAGCTGTGGTTGCCAGAAATTTACTGTAAAAAATATGGTAGCAACATTTTAGGTTTCACAGACTTATCTTAAATTCACAGTAAAAAAACAAATTTATTTCATTAACTGATATAATTTCAATATACCAACCTATTTAAGTACTAATATCTGTTTTGTACCATTGTAATACACTCAAAACCACCAAAAACAGGTGTTGATGAGAGAATCACATCACAGACAGCTTTTCCACAAGCTGAGGACGGAAATACTTCTATATAGAAGGTGCACACAGCGTCATTCACACAAACACTAAACACATCATGGTAACACACACCATACTGAAATAATGCAATACATATTAATTTAACAACAGTAGATGCAAGATAAAACCCTAATGTACACAACTGATAAGAAAAAAAAACTAAGACGAAACAGTTATTTCAACGAAAAAACATCAAATGTGAAGTGTCATGCAGGGAATTCTGGGAATGCCAATTTATGTTTTTTTACTGTAAATGATTGCATTACATTAAATGTAATTACAGTTATTCACTGTAAACTTACTGTTAACCAGTTAACAGGTTTACTGTTAAAATCACGATTTGAATCAGTTTTCCATTTTAATTTTAGTTAAAGTGTTAGTAATTTAGTTTTTGACAGTTTTAGTTTTTTTTTTATTTGTTTTATTAATTTGTATTTCAGTTTGCGTTATTTTAGTATAAATGAGGAAAAATGACAAATGTTGCTTTGGCAACTGGCTGAAATAAACATAAAAATAAAATATTTTAATATATTAAAAAAACATTTTATTTCAGCTAATTGCCAGGGCAACATCTCTATTTTAATTTAGTTTAATTTGATGTGTAACATAACTAAAACTGAAATGATAAAATACATATATATAAATATAGTTTTTAATTTTAGTTTCAGTTTTAGTAAACTATAATAACCCTGACGTAGACTGCCTTTGTCCACATAAATGTAGCTGGATGAAAAAGAAAAAGAATAGCATGACATGACATGACATGAAAAGAAAAGAAAAGAAATGCAAGAAAGTATGTGAGAATCAGGCTAAAATCTAAGTCACCAAATCTGAATATAAGCAAACAGAGTTTTGATTAGATTTTATGAGACTTTCATAATGCTTTTTGGAGAGTAGAAAAAATAATCACAGTGCACTTTCACTGTATGGAAAACTGGTTTAAAATATCTCACTTTAACATTTAACATGAGAGCGAGTAAATGATGACTTGATTTTCTGGTGAACAATCCCCCTTTAAACACTGTTCATCTCTGCTGTCACTCATAACCCGGCAATGATTTCTCCAGAATATTCCTCAGCGATTATGGCCGGCTGAGTGTGTGACTAATTGATTATTCATTCATTATTCATTCGCCATATGAGGATCATATTACAATTTCAGATTTGTGAGAGGACACATGAAACTCGTTCACTCGCGCATTAGAGCGGACCTGTGACTCGCGTCGCCCCCGAGAGACACAAAATATAAAGTGACGGGGAAAGCTGCCGGCCTGACCTTCTTGAGGCCATGTGGCGAAACTTTCCTTCTGCAGTGTACGGGGTCATCTGTTAATTTAGTCCACTTCTCTAGAGAGAGGCAGAAGTGTGGCAGTTACGAGGGAAAACTTTGCTCTTGCTAAAAATAACCACCTTTGCCGAGCTCCTGGCTTTGTGGGTCAGCGGCTGGCTGATATTGATCGCTTTAAATGACTCTGTGCTGCTCACGCACGGCTGTCTCTCTCCGTGTAAAAGCTGGTGATGTGGGATATTGGTACATCAGCACGACAGGCTGTGATGCATAAACGCCTTCCTCTATTGATTCATCGGCCTGTCAGGGGAGTATTTGGGCTGAAGTCTTTTACTTTATCAGTGTTTGTTTGGGCGGCCACCCTGCTGCTGCTCCAGAACATTTTTTATAATTTTCTTTTATAGACTTCAGTCCCAAGGTCAATAGCATTTCCATTATAATGCTGTGCTGGGAATCTGTGTGTGGATATTTCGACATTCGCATTTCCCCAGAAAAGGCTGTAACCTTTGGCTCTTAAAGAGACGCGACGCACACTCATCAAAATAAAGATGGGTTTTCACAGCCACGCCATTGAAGAACCAGTTTTGGTTCCCCAAACCTTCAGTGATCAGTTCTTAAAAGAACCATTTTTTTCAAAGTGTGAAGAACTTTTTAATGACCTAAAGAACTTTTTGCACTATAAAGAAACTTTTGTGGAATGGAAAGATTCCATTAGGGCCTTTCGCACCGCTTTAGTTCCAGAACTAAACGTACAGTACTAAAGTACTGGGACGATTTTGCACGAACTATTTCCCAGTACCATTTATAGGGTTGCATTCGCACCGAGAGTGTGTACTAAGAAGTGACGTAAGCCGGTCGACAGCGTCGTCATTTGCGTTCAACAACAGAAACGTAGAACAACAGAAGAACAACATTAACAACAGGAGGATGGAGGACGCTGTGATCGGAGCTGTGTTTTTGTTGTGTCTCGTGGGTTTCACAATAATGGACATGGAAAGTCGACGTATACGTAAAGCGATTGAAAGAACGGAAAGGAGGACTAAGAATCTCCAACGACAACTGGCAGTGCTACATTTGCTACAAGTGCCTGCACTTCAGCGTCCGTCCATCTATCGCTGTTCTCCATACTTGCGAAATAAGTTGACACAATGCTTACAGTATGTTTACACAGCATTTTAAGTCATGGCGGGTGAGGTTGTTTTCGTACACGTTTGGCCAATCAATGTCTACTTACGATTAGTACCAGTCCAGTTGTGCTGGTTATACTCTGCTCCAG
>NW_015505193.1:3934550-3935535 GCF_001515645.1 Sinocyclocheilus grahami
CTACATTTGCTACAAGTGCCTGCACTTCAGCGTCCGTCCATCTATCGCTGTTCTCCATACTTGCGAAATAAGTTGACACAATGTTTACAGTATGTTTACACAGCGTTTTAAATCATGGCGGGTGAGGTTGTTTTCGTACACGTTTGGCCAATCAATGTCTACTTACGTCACGATTAGTTCCAGTTGTGCTGGTTAAACCCTGCTCCTGAGTAGGAGCTAATTTGGTTCTCGAAAAAGGCAGTCCGGTACTAAAATCGCACCCAGTTCTGGCGGTGCGAACACGCCGAAAAGTGGGTAGTTCCACAATTAGTTCTGGTGCTATGAAAAGCTTCCTGCGGTGCGAAAGGCCTTATAGATGTTCAGGTTCTTCATGGAACCATCAATGCTAATAAAGAATCTCTGTTTTTTTAAGAGTGAAAGAATCTTTTTAAAGTTCTATGGATGTTACAAGTTCCTCATAGAACCATAAAGGTCAATAAAGTACTGCAGCAGTTTTATTAAAACTGGGTTAATAAAACTACACTTAAGTTTTATATATATATATATAACTGTAAAAAGTTTGGAAAAAATATTATTGGAGTATATTTTACAAAAAAATATTATTTCAATCTTTCTGCTTCAAAATGTCACATATAATTCAGTGTCCTTTGGAGTCTCTTTTTGACATTTGACAAGACATTTTTGGGTGAATTTTTTCAGTGTCCTTTTTCATTGTAAAACGAAAACTAAAAAAAAAATAAGAAAACAAGAAAAGAAAAACAATCGTTACTTGAAAACAAAACACATAAAAAAATAAAAAAAAAACATAAAACATTTTTTTAACTAGTTGCCAAGGCATTATTTTTGCTTAGTAGTTGAAGTACTAAAATTACTAACACTAAACAAACTACAACTATAAAGACATATTCTCAAAAAAACAAAACAAAAACTAAAAAAAAAAAAAAAAAAAACAAAAAAAAAAAAAATATTAATAAAACTTTAGCTA
>NW_015505193.1:3935592-3971559 GCF_001515645.1 Sinocyclocheilus grahami
AAAAAAAAAAAAAAAAAAATAAAAAAAAAAAAAAAAAAAAAAAAAAAAAAAAAAAAAAAAAAAAAAAAAAAAAAAGACAAAACATAAAATAATATTACTAAAACTTTAGCTAAAATTACAGAGAAAACAAAAAACAAAAAAATAACATAATAAATATAAAAATAAAATTTAATTCAAAATATTAACAATATCTATAGCAGCTTACTACAACCATAAAAACCATAAAAAAAATAAATAAATAAATTCAACATTAATTGAAACTGAAAATAAAGTACATAAAATAAACTTATTTTATTTTAGCTAGTTACCAAGGCAACATTTCTGCTTCAAGTTGATGTACTAAAATAACTAAAACTAAAATGGAAATAAAAATGAATATAAACTAAATAGACACATTAAAAAAAAAGAAGAAAAAAAACTAGTAAAAAAATGACTAACCAAACCTAACCAAAATTAAAATAAAAATAAAAAACTAAGTCAAAGTATTAATAAAAACTATATAGCATCTCAATGATACTGAAATAACACTGGCTTATTGATATCAAACCCACTTTGTGCAGAACCATATAGATTGTTACTATTTTTAAGCAGTGAGGGAACATTTACATGAATGCATTTGGCAGACACTTTTATTCAAAGCGACTTGCATTGCATTCAGGCTAAACATTTGATCAGTTCATGCATTCCCTGGGAATCGAACCCGTGACTTTGGTGTCGCAAGCATCATGCAAAAGTATCAAACAGCATTGTTATTTGACCTCAATACATTTAGGTTTAATTTAGCAAGTGGTGTCACTTATAATCAGCATTTTTAATATTTAGTCCAATTTTGTGCAAAAATGCCTGAGATTTTGGGAGTTTGATCAGATTTTGAGACTATCAGTTGCATATGAATACAGTATTCCACAGTGTGTTCTGTTGTTTAATGCAAATGTGAGCAAAAATAGTGGGTCATCTGGGTATTCTGTGCATGCAGAAGGTTTGCACACTGCAGGAATATAAGAATAGTATAAGAATAACCAACCCTGCGCTGTATTGATTTGGTTTCTAGAGGCTTAAACTAATTTTCCTTGCTCGGTTTGGTATTATTAATGCTCTTTTTGAAGGAGCGCTAAAAAACAAGTGAACTAAATGCATGAGATGGATTTTGAATGTCACATAATAGGATTTTTATTGCTGAAGGTATTGTGGGAATCTGCAGACATATGACTGATTCAATCTGGTTTTATGTCTTTTTTTTAATATATAGAAATTCAATCTCATCTGCAATGATAGATGAATGATTTTTTTGCCTATAATTCTCTGTTTGGATATAACTACACTGTTTTCTTTATAACTCTACAGATTTCAGTGCGATATTATATTCATTAGTAGTGCTTGCAATCATCACTAGTACTGCTGCAGCGATCTGAAAGTATTAAACTTTAGTCCTGCACCGTTGCCATTTCGTTTCTGTTCTCAGTATGCGGTGATTAAACTCATGCATCTCCGAGTATTTTTCTAACGTGTTTCCCAAACGGCTGATGTTTTCAGCATCTCATCGAGTTGTTTTCCTCTTTTTGTGTCAGGGAGGAATCGTAGCATGTGTTTTTGAAGAATTCACCTGCTTACTGATCATGTGCACTTCATCTTTTTAAATGACAGGCTTTTTACTTCTTCGAGAGGACATATCCTTGAAAAAGAAACCGTGCTCTGTTAGAAAAGCCACGCGGTTCAAGTTTCCCATTTTGGTGTCTGCAAAACTGCCAAGGACTCGCTGGAATGAAAGCGTGCCACATCCACAGAGAGACGCGTCAGTGTATTCATCATGTCACGAGACGCAGCGTACAAAACATCCACAGATCTGAAGTACAAGCCCACCGCAGGGTTAAACATGGCAGGTCTGAGCTAATTACTGATGTTTGTTAGGGCAAGCATCACAAATACTGCTGCTCATACTAGTGTTAGTTTTGTATCGTTTATTTATATATTTTTTGTTTTCACTTTATTTTTTAGTTTACAATTTAGTTTTTTAGGCATTTTTTCATTATTATTTTTAAATGCACCCAACTGCTATTTATTTTTATTTTTATTTTTTTAAATTAATGTATTAATTTTTATTTCTCAGTTAAAGTTTTAGTAATTTTTTTGTGTGTTTTTGGCATTATTATTATTATTATTTTTAAATATGTCCATATGGTATTTATTTATTTTTAGTTATTAATATATTATTTTTAATACTATTTTACATATTATTATTTATTTATAATTATAATTTATAATTTTTATTTTTATTTATTAATTGTTATTTTAGTAATTACTGAAGTTTTAGTCATTTTGTTTTGTGTTTTTATCATCTTTATAATTAATTTTTTAAAAATATGTCTATTAAAATTTCATTACTTTTTAGTCATTAGTTTTAGTTATTTTAGTACTTTAGGTTAAACTAAATGAAAATGATAAATGTTGCCTTGGCAACTAGCTGAAATAAAATAAGTTATTTCAGTTAACATTCATTTTAACTCAAGTAACTTTTTTACGGTTTTAATATTAATTTTAGTTTAATAACCCTGCTCATACTTAGGGGATACGCATATTACAGGTTTGATCAAATCACTAAACATTACACTAAAAACACTGATGAGCCTAACTATCTAATTTGAAGTAATGCCTAGTTTATTTGGCAGACCTCTTTATCCAAAGTGACTTGCATTGGATTCAAGCCATACATTTTAGTTCTTGCAATCATTGGGAAACAACAGTTACTCCCTTTATTTTAGTACTTTAGGTTAAACTAAATGAAAATGATAAATGTTGCCTTGGCAACTAGCTGAAATAAAATAAGTTATTTCAGTTAACATTCATTTTAACTCAAGTAACTTTTTTACGGTTTTAATATTAATTTTAGTTTAATAACCCTGCTCATACTTAGGGGATATGCATATTACAGGTTTGATCAAATCACTAAACATTACACTAAAAACACTGATGAACCTAACTATCTAATTTGAAGTAATGCCTAGTTTATTTGGCAGACCTCTTTATCCAAAGTGACTTGCATTGGATTCAAGCCATACATTTTAGTTCTTGCAATCATTGGGAAACAACAGTTACTCCCTTTGTTAAAGTGGTCATATGATGAGATTTCAATTTTTCCTTTCTCTTTGGAGTGTTACAAGCTCTTGGTGCATAAAGAAGATCTGTAAAGTTGCAAAGACTAAAGTCTCAAATCCAAAGAGATATTCTGGTTACACTTTATTTCGACAGTCCACTTTAGACATTCTATTAACTATAAGTAACTTTGTAACTACATGTCAACTACATGTCAACTAATTCTCATTAATTTGCATCTACATGTGTAGTAACTCTCAGAGTAGACTGTTAGGGTAGGTTTAGGGTTAGTAGAATAAGTTGACAAAGAAAGTGTTAGAAGATGTTAAGCAGACAGTCTACTAATACTCTACTAACTACTAGTTGACATGTAGTTGCAAAGTTACTTACTGCTAATAGAATGTCTAAAGTGGACTATCGAAATAAAGTGTTACCGATATTCTTTATAAAAGTTAAGAGTCAGCCACACCTACCTAAAACGGCTCGTTCTAACACGCCCCCACATGTCTACCTCACTATGTGGGAAGATTTGCATAACGCCGGCCAAATGTTCACGCAAAGAAAGAAGGCGTAACTTTTATTCTCGCTGTAGTGTTGTTTTTGCCTCCGCCGCAGTGTCGTGAAGACGCTGTGTGCTTCGTTGTGAAAGCGAAACTACTTTGTTTGGTCTTCCAAAAGAGGATGATATCCGCTTCGTCATTCCTAGAGCTGATCTGTGCTGGTTGCTGAGGGAATACATCAACTTTGCTGTGGATCGCCGGATCGGCTTTCACCGTGGACGAAGCGGAGTCCAGCCCGGGGTCGTCACATGTGGTTGCCGCAAGCCTTCTTTGTCGAATCCGCCAGGCGCTGCTCACTCAAGCCGCTGTTTGTTTCGTTGTGAAAGCAAAACTACTTTGTTTGGCCTTCCCAAAGAGGACATAAGTTACAACTTTGCAAGGACAGTCTGGCACTTCTGACTCACAGTCTGTAAGTACGTTTTTTATATTAAAGAATTTGCCACTGACGATTCAAACACGAGTTTTGGGCAGTGTAGAGTAGCACTTGTTGTTTGTCATTTCTCCGATCACAAATGCAGACATGGTTTTATGTTTATGCGGCGCGATGCAACGCATAAAAAGTCAATACAAGTCATTATAATCAGTAATTATGTCCCCGCTGGATGCAACAGTGTGTGTGTGTGTGTGTATTATATTACATAAAATAAATATATAGAAATGATTTAACAACAAAATAATTTATAAAATAAAATATTTAATTGTTTACCAGTATCCCATAAATAAACTCTTCTACACTGGCTCTTTTTGTTCTTGGGTTCTGAACAGGGAGTTTTATGAAGCTAAGACTCCAGATTATGATCATTCTGTTTCTTATTTTGGGTTCTGCGTCGCTGTTTATTCTCATATCGCATGAACTGCCTGGCCTAACTCATCACAGCATGGTGACGATTGCATCATGAGAACGGATGCAGAAGAGATAGCGTCCTTGTTGAGGGTGTTGGTGTGGCATTAATTCATGATTGGACATCCTCACCCTTATATTAGCACATTAGAAGAGCGTTAACCTCATCAGAAAGCCATAGACAGAAAGGCCAGCTCTGCCCTGCGGTTGCCCACAACCCACTAACTACCCATAAACACCGGCTGCATGTAATGAAAAGATGTGCTTAAGATTTTATGTGCTTCCCGATATGCCATGCCCTGAATTGATGTGCGTTTATAGGGTTAGAGGACACCACAGGCTGATTTGTGCATTTTTTGTGAGTTGTGGGCATGCAAAACTCAATGCATGATGCTAGGGTGGTTGTAAAAGTGCATTTCCGAGTTCAGGGGTCAAAATATAATTGAAATCTCACTTGTTATTATCTATGAACTAAAAAAAAACAGGGACATGTTAGCAACACCAAAGTCAGTGGTTCGATTCCCAGGGAATGCATGAGCTGATGACATGCATATTTTGAATGCAATTACATCTCGTAATTCTCCGCCATGAAAAAAATAAATAAATAAAAAGTTGACTGTCATTTTTCTCACAATTGCAAGTTTATAACTCACAATTTGGACTTTTCTTCTCAGAATTGCAAGTTTTGCAATCGCAAGTTAACATCAGAATTTCAAGAAAAAAAAGTCCAAAGTGCTTTGTAGCCTGAAATGAAGCACAACACAGTTTTTGTTTTATCCAGCTGTAATTTCTCAGTGCAATTTATAACATCCAAGTGAAAGATAGAACACATACATGTCAGAAAATAATAAAAAACAGAATCACTGAGTTGGAAAAAGGACCACCCCCTTGTGTCAGTATTTTTTGAACCACCTTTTGCTTTAATTACAGCCTTTAGTCTGTTAGGATTTGTAACTTTTCACATCTAGACTTTGCAGTATTTGCCTGCTCTTCTTTGCAGAACCGCTCAAGTTCAGTTCAATCTGATGGTGAGTGTTTGTGGACTGCAGTCACAGGGGTTTCAGTCTGGACTCTGACGAGGCCATGCAAGAAAATTCACCTTTTCTCCTTGAACCACTGTGTGCTCAAGTTTTGCTGTGTGCTTTGGGTCATTGTCATGTTGGAAGGTAAACCTTCTTCCCATTGACAACAGATTTTACTCAAGAATTTGACAGTATTTTGCATCCACTTTTCCTTCTATCCTGACAAGTGCTCCAGTCCCTGCTGCAGAGAAACAGCCCATAACAGGACATCACCACCTCCATGCTTTACTGCAGGAATGCTGTTATTTGGATGATGAGTTTTATTGGATTTCCGTCAGACATATCGTTTGGTGTTGAGGCCAAATAATTAAATTTTAGTCTCTTCTGCCTCAGAATCTTCCAGGTGTGTTTTGGCAAAGCTCAGTCTGACTGCATGTGGCCTTTGCTGAGGAGTGTTTTTTTTCCCATGCAAGCCACATTTGTGGAGAATTTGTGATATTGTTGTCACGTGCACACAATGACCAGTCTTTGTCATAAACTCCTGCAGCTGCTTCAGAGTTGCTGTCGGCCTCTCAGTTGCCTCTCTGAACAGTTTTCATCAGTTTGGAGCGACGTCCCTATCCAGGGAGGCTCTGTGTATTACCAAATACCTTCCTCTTCTTAATAGACTTCACTGTGCTTCTAGGCATTGATAAAGCCTTTGAAATGTTTTTGTCTCCATCTCCTGACTTGTGCATGTCCACAACTTTATCCAGGAGATCTTTTGACAGTGCCTTGCCACCCATAGCTGATCATTTGCTTCAGTTGCACTACCAAGGACTGAAATGGTCCAGGAAAGCTCTTTTCATGCTGAGCTGAGTTGAAAGCCAAATGGCTTTGTGTTCCATTGAGAAGGTGATCAGCTACACCTGATTGAGTTTACAAGTCATTTTTAGGAGGAGGGTGATCCTTTTTCCAACTCAGTGATTATGTATTATGTCTGACATGTATTTGTGATATCTTTCACTTGGATGCTATAAGTTGCACTGAGCAAATACATAATACAATCCATGTGTCCATCTTCATGTCAGGTTGCAAAGCAACAAAATTTGATTATTTTAAAGGGGGGTGATTCTTTTCTATACCCACTGTATACATATTTGCTTTGTTTTTGGGGTTTGTACTGCTCACTAACCCTAAAACCAGAAGCATACAAACTCATCAATAGTTTAACTTCATCTTCTCTTCAGCTCAGAATAGTTCAGATTCTCTTCAGATTGTTGCTCTGCAATGGCAGTAGTTAATGATAAATCTGACTGAAAATGAAGATAATTCATGCAAATGTCTGCCACGAGAATGGAACAGTTGCATTGCATTATGAATGGCGGTGACATTTTGTAATGCAGCAATGCACAAAACTGAGCTTGTGTAGCTAGAAGTTCAGTTCAGGTGTTAGAGTTCAGGCCTCACTATGACCAATAATAACAGCCTTAGCAAGCGCCGCTGATTATTTCAAATGCTTTTGACAACATTTTATGAAGGTGTGCTGGCACTTACCATTCAAAAGATAAAGTGGCTGTGAGTTGAGAAGGGGAGTGAGAGAGAAGCAGATAAGAGGGTCTGACTGCGGCCTGCGCAGCACTTACATTAATAAACAATGAGAGGCGCTTGGATTTCAGCTCAAGTACATTCAGGCCAAAGTTTTACGGGAGGCCCGAGAAACAATACGACTGCAAGAGAAGAGTACAGTCAGAATGCTTCAGTGTTGTTTGGCCCACATTAAATATGCTAAGAGAAAAAACCCCAAACTGAATATACATTCAACCTGAACTTCCTCTACGGAAAGATTCCTGCTTAAAAATGATAGAAAATAGATCATGTAAACATTATATAAAAAATATATATAAAGGTGTTTGCCAAGTCTCTCATATTTAGGACTTTTCTAAGTGATCAGATTTAGAAATTTCACCTGGAGGCCAATATACAGTATAATGGAAAAATAATTGCCACACTGTAAAAAATATTTTAAATTTAGGGTAAAAAGTGGAAGGTGTGGTTGCCGGGAAATTACTGTAAAAAAGCCTGTCCATTTTACAACTTATAACCATAAGTGATACTTGAACTATACCAAAATCTACTTTTACCTTAAAAATATCTGATGAGTACTATGATAATAAAGGTGGTACAACAGAAAGCCGCATCAGGGTAACACATGATATTAAAATAATGCAATAAACGAACTAAATAAATTAAATGACACATTACTGATAACAAAAATGAGAAGAAACAAAATCACATAAATTATATTAAATATATTCATATGTGATATGCCATGCAGGGACTTCTGGGAATGTCCTTTTACTTTTTTTCTACATAAAATATATCTTAATTCATAGTTTTTACCTGCAAAAAACACATTTTGTTTTTTACAGTAAAATTACATATAATGCTGTGTTAAACCATTTACAATTCTTCAGCATGTATATGGTAAGGTAACTTACTGTTTTTAACTAAATTATATGTTAATTCATAGTTTTTACATGGAAAAATCCACTAATTTGTCAGCATTTTACAGTAAAATTACATATGGGATGTTAATCCACTTAAAATTTTTCACCATGATGTAAATTTCCCAGTAAAAATTCACAAATTGTACCGTATTTACAGTCAAATTACATATAATACGGTGCTTTTACCTGCAAAAACCATGAATTTGAATGTAGTTTACAGTAAAATTACATTTAATATGGTGCTAAATCATTTACAATTTTTTTCACCGTTTATGGTAAGGCAACTTACTGTTTTTAACCATAACTTAAATGGTAACTAATATATTTTACATGCAAAATACACTAATCTGACATTATGCTACAGTAAAATTTATTGTAATGCGATGTTAACGAAAGTAACTTAACACAGTTTTCCACTGTAAATTATATGGTAATTCATAGTTTTTACTTGCAAAAATCTTAAATTTGACAGTAGTTTACAGTAAAATTACATATTATATGATGTTTTTCTCTCAAAACCATAGATTTGACAGTATATGCATAAGGTAATTTTTACATATGTTTTGTAAAAATTACAAAAAAAGTTTTATTACAGAGCATCAGAGGGACCTGAACGATACGTCATAGAGGTTTGATGTGGACCAGTTTAAAACCACCCAAAAAACCTCTAAGCAGTGAGTTTTTCACAGGCAAATGCCACGGTTTCGTCAGAATGTGTAAGAATGTAGTTAGATTTGTAGTGCCTTCGTCATTTTTTTGAGACATAGGGTGAGTTTCTCTTTGAAGATGATTTTCTGGTTTGGGGCTTCTGACGGTCTTTTGTCTGCCTGTGCATGTTTTACTGTGAGGGCAAAACTTCAAGAGATCGTCTTCAAGCTGCCTAATATTTCCTGAAGGACAATGTTCCTGTGTAAACATTTGTAAAGAAGAATATTACTATGTAAATGTGATCGACTTGCACTATGTTGGCTGCTCTCTTCCTTTGTTGTGCAACTGTCAAACTCACAGTCTCAGAATCACTTAGGCTTATGTATAAACAAGGACTTCTGGAAAACAGAGTGGCTTTGATGCTGTGAAGAACACCCTCTTTGGATTAATCACAGATATAAAGCATCTCATCAGAGCAAATCACAATGTCCCTCTGGTTTCTTTACTTACTTACACGTTTTTTGAAGTCATACAACATCTGTGTGAGGAACAGACCCAAATTTAGGCATCAATTTTAACAGCATCTATCTACATACACTTAGAAAAGAGCAGTGTGATTATTGTGCCAAACATCTCCTTTTGTTTTGTCACAGAAAAAATAAAGTCCTATGGGTTTGGAACAGAATTTTACAGAAAAATTACATATAATGCGGTGCCATTTACAATTGTTCACCATATATGTTAAGGTAACTAACTGCTTTCATAATACATTTTATGGTATTTCACAGCTTTTCACCATAACTTGTATGGTAATTCATAGTTTTTACATGCAAAATCCACTAATTTGACAGTATTATACAGTAAAATTACATACAATGGGATGTTAATCCATTTACAATTTTTTTCACAATTTATGGTAAGGTGCTTTTTACTGTAAATTATATGGTAATTCATAGTTTCTACTTGCAAAATAATTATGAATTTTACAGAGTTTACAGTAAAATTACATAATACAATGTTTTTTTTTCCTTGCAAAAAAACCCTGATATTTGACAGTATTTGCATTTAACATTTCTGCATGGTAAAATATACTAGTATTGCTAGTCATTTATTTATGGATGTATTTGAAGGCTCTGGCAAGTGTCTGGTAAATCGACACCTTTCTTTAGTAAAATAAATATTATTGGAGTACTTTTTACAAGAAAATACTATTTCACTTTCTACTTTCAAAATTCACGTTTAATTCCGTGCGTTTTCTTGGTAATTATTTGTGAAGTTTACTAAGTAAATCTTTTGTGAAAGTCTATTTGTGAAATTGTTTTACACTACATTGTTTTACACTTATACACACAATCTATCAAATCAATTTTTATATCTCATCATCAGTGTTGCTTCTCAAATAAATTGATCTCATTTTAAGGATTTTTTGAAGTTTTATCTGGACAAGTCAAAATAGACTAATTCGAAACTTACAAAGAAGACACATTGCAGTAAAAAACATTCGTTAGTGTCTAAAGATAAAATATACTAATATTTCAGACTGATTTTCCGAAAATGTTTCATGCAGTCTTGATTATCAGGCAAAATTTACTTGTTCTAACATATATTATTTTTTACTGTTTACATATATTTACTGCAAAACAAGACAAATATAGACAAAGTATAAGGTTTTTTTGATACTAAAAATTTGACTTTTTGTGAGATTTTAGTGAATGTTTCATATGTTTTCCCTTGAAGGGTCCTCAACAGAGAGGATGTCTAAAAGGGGCATTTTATTTTCATTTCTCCGGCCTGTTGTACAGCAGCTTTTGCCTTTGGTTTTCCGCAGGGACGCGTGGCCCAGATAAACCGAGCACTGCAGCTCTGTTCACAAGCAAATGATGTCCACATGTCCACTGTGTGTTCCCTACTGCATAGATCAATTATAGTTCGCTGAACTGCACGGCTAGCAGCCATTCCTGCTCACAAATCCAGCTAGATTTCATGACTTGTGTGTTCAGAAGCAGGTTTGGCTGCAACACGGCTAAACATGAGGTCGCAAACTTTATGAAGTCATTGCAAAGCCATTGCTCAATGCTCACACATTTACAAAAGTGGGAGTCTTAAATAGTAAAAACAATATATATATCCTTGAACCAAAATCAATTAAGAAGCAACACCGAATAAGATTTTACAATGCTTTTCATAGATTGTATTTATTATTTCTGCATTCTGTCTTACTGCACTTGTTGTTTATACTCAAAATATGTGAAACAAAAGACAAAATACACTTATATAACCGACACAGTCTATCAAAACAAGTCTTAATATCTTTTGCAGTGTTGCTTCTGATGTAAATTGATCTTGTTTTGAGGATTTTTAGATATTTTAACTAAACAAGTCAAAAAAGATTAATTACAAACTTACAAAGAAGTCTCTTTTTTGTTTTGTTTTTTGCAATAAGACACATTTGTCAGTGTCTAAATACAGAACGTACTATTATTCCAGATTGATTTTCTGAAAATGTCTTATGCATTATTGATTATCAGGTAAAATTAACTTGCCCTAATGATTTACTTTGTTTAGATATATTTACTGCAAACGAAGAGCCATTGCTCAATGCTCACACATTTACAAAAGTGGGAGTCTTAAATAGTAAAAACAATATATATATCCTTGAACCAAAATCAATTAAGAAGCAACACCGAATAAGATTTTACAATGCTTTTCATAGATTGTATTTATTATTTCTGCATTCTGTCTTACTGCACTTGTTGTTTATACTCAAAATATGTGAAACAAAAGACAAAATACACTTATATAACCGACACAGTCTATCAAAACAAGTCTTAATATCTTTTGCAGTGTTGCTTCTGATGTAAATTGATCTTGTTTTGAGGATTTTTAGATATTTTAACTAAACAAGTCAAAAAAGATTAATTACAAACTTACAAAGAAGTTTCTTTTTTGTTTTGTTTTTTGCAATAAGACACATTTGTCAGTGTCTAAATACGGTAGGAAGTTTACAAAATCTCTTCATGGAACATGATCTTTACTTAATATCCTAATGGTTTTATTTGGTTGAGATACAACTATTTGAAAATCTGGAATCTGATATTGAGAAAATCGCCTTTAAAGTTGTCCAAATGAAGTTCTTAGCAAAGCATATTACTAATCCAAAATTACGTTTTAATATATTTACGGTAGGAAGTTTACAAAATAGCTTCATGGAACATGATCTTTACTTAATATCCTAATGGTTTTTGGCATAAAAGAAAAATCAATAATTGTGACCCATACAATGTATTGTTGGCTATTTCTACAAATATACCCCAGCGACTTAACACTGCTTTTGTGCTGCAGGGTCACATATGTATAATGTAAGTATTAACAGTAAGTAGTAACTGTAAAATATTAATTATAAGTAAAAAAAACATAATAAAACTGTCAAAAGCGTTCGTGAAATATTGCCTTAAAACTGAAGCATGTGACTTAGTTGATGTTAAATGACTGTTCACCTGTTTGGAAACAGTCATTATTTAAGTTGTTTCATTTGGTGATTCTAGTGGCACAAACATGACACACTTCAGCTATAATTATGATTACACTGTTTGTGATGCCACTAGATTATCATTTTTTGGAACAATAATCCTCAGAAAAACAGTTTGAAGTTGAGAAAGTTGAGTCACATGGCAGAAGGACTGAGTGATGGTCACATGATCCTGTTGGTCTGTTAAAAATATCCTCCAAAAATCAGTTTTCTTCAGGCGTCCAGGGCACGTGCATGTGTTCGTGTGTGTGTTCTGTTTTCTCATGATTCTCATGATGAGTCATTCTGCAACCAAACAACCAATTTAGCTGCACAAACTGGCTGAGATCATTAGCATTCAGTGTTGATGAGCGTTTTCCCAGCAGCAGAGGCTCTGGGCTCTCGCTCGACTCGCTTGCATCGCTCAAAAACAAAGGCAAAAATAGTCTTGATTTAAACAGGGTGTGAAGTCGAGTTCTGTCTCTGTCCCAGTTGGATAAATATTGACTGTTGTGGAGCAGATGGTCCGGGGTGTTAGACTGGGTTTGAGGGAGAGAAAGAGGCAAAGTCCGGGATCAAGACTGACATCTGGTCTCGCGCTCCGTGAACACACTTTATACGTTTGGCTCATTGAGTCATCAGAACAACTTCACCAAACCAAAAATCTCTTTCTCAATCAGTATTTTTGACTTGTATTCTAGTAAAAATATCGAAACATCCTAAAATCAAAATCGCCTTGTTTGACTGTAAAAAATTATTGATTTTAGGAAACTAAACATAATTTACTTTGGGTAACCCTATAAATTTCCAATGCATTTAAAGTTATCTTAAAATTTGGAACTAAGAAAAAAAAACGTAATTAAAAAAGTACAAAAAAATATAACTAATAAAGATATTTTACAGTGTTTGATAAACAATATCATTGATTTGTATGCATGTATGTGTTTGTTTGTATAATTTTTCTTCAATTACAAGTATATTTTCAAAACGTTTAGGTTTGGTAAGATTTTTAAAAATGTTTTTGAAAGAAGTCTCTTCTGCTCGCCATAAGGCTGCATTTATTTGATCAAAAATACAGTAAAAAACTGTTAAATATTATTACAGTTTAAAATCACTGTTTTCTATGTGAATATATAGTAAAATGTAATGTATTTCTGTGATGCGCAGCTGTATTTTCAGCATCATTCCTCCAGTCTTCAGTGTCACATGATCTTCAGAAATCAGTATAATATGCTGATCTGCTGCTCAAGAAACATTTCTGATTATTATCAATGTTGAAAACAGTTGTGCTGCTTTCGTTTTCATTTTATTTTAAAATGATTAAATTCATTTATAATTTAATTTTGTTTTAATTTCGTTGTGTGTTGTAGTCGTTTTCAATAATTTTTTTATATGACTATATAGTTTTTATTTATTTTAATTTAATTGTTATTTCAGGTTTGGTAATTGTAGTGCTTCAACTTAAAATAAATGTTTACAGAAAAAAACAGAATTTAATAAACTTATTTTATTTCCGTTAGTTGTGAAGGAAAATTGTCTTTCATATTATCCACTTTATTAATTTCATATGTTGCCCACCTTAAAATATAAAGTCAGCTATGTTTTTATATTTTGCAAAAAAATTATTGTGTTTATATTATTGAATATAAAAAAATATCATTGGTTTGAATTTTGTCATTGTACTAAAGAAAATTTGTGAAAATATTCATAGTTTTGTGTAAACCATAATACATTTTATTTTTCAGATTCTTTGGTGAATAGAAAGTTCAAAAGAACAGCATTTATTTGAAGTAGAAATCTTTTGTAGCATCATAAATGTCTTGACTGTTACTTTTGATCAACTTAATGCATAATAAAAGTACTGATTTCCTTAAATAATTACTTTTGAACAGTAGTGTAAGTCTAACCATCCTGCCATCATGCCAATGAGATCAATGCATGATCAAACACCACTCACATCTTCAGTTTTCACACGGCCACACTGGCAGCTGTAATCTCGCGTCCTCCACTAAACGGCTGATCAGAGTGGCTTTATTTAGCGAACGCTGAGTTTTGAATTACTGAGCCACAGGAAACGGGATCTGTCCGGAGTGATTCTCTGCCCTCACGAGGAGCCACTATCTCCGTCTCAAAGTGGCCTCTTCAGAGATCACTGCGGGCCGTGGATAAGCATCGCAGCGGTGTGCAGACTCGAGAGAGACGTCACTCACTTTGGCAGAGTGTTGTGATAAACACACGGCTCTGGCTCTGCCGAGGGTTCGCCACCTTGTACGTTTCAATCCATATCACTTTCACTAGATTCAATCGAGCAGCGGCTGTCTGTCCTGATTGTCCTTTGGCCCATTAGGAAGAGTTATTCATGGAAACGTGTCACTGAGATGACCGAACACTTGGGTCATTTCACCCGCGGCCATCG
Organism: Sinocyclocheilus grahami; assembly: GCF_001515645.1. Lineage (NCBI taxonomy): Eukaryota > Metazoa > Chordata > Actinopteri > Cypriniformes > Cyprinidae > Sinocyclocheilus > Sinocyclocheilus grahami. The sequence continues at coordinate 3,950,167 of NW_015505193.1, forward strand.
TTTCTTTTGTTCAGTTTATTCTGTGAGATCACAGTCACTATTTAGCGTCAAGCAGTGTTATTTTATTATCATTACTATACTTTCCAGTTATTAATATTTTTAAAAAACTGAATACACTGTAGGAAAAAATCTTTAGAAAAATGGATAATGTCCTGGCAGTAAATATTCCATTAAATCTACAGACCTTTCCTTAAACCGTAAAACACAATTCAATGCAATACGTAATTCAAAATATGGGTAAAACCCTGAAAAAACTACATTATTTCATTAACAGAGTACATTGGGAAATAAATAAATTAATAAATATTACAGATTTTTCTTAGAGTGCATTGTTTTTATTTTAATTTAAAAGTTTTTGTATATTTTTGTTGTATTTTAGTAATTTTTATTAGTTAAAAAAAAATGTCTATTTAGTTTTTATTTCAGGTTTAGTAATTTTATCGCTTCAACTTAAATTAAAAGTTTATTTAAATTAAATAAAATAGAATATAACAAATTATTTTATTTCAGTTAGTTACGAAGGCAAAATGTAACATTTTTACATTATTTTAAGTAACGTAAATATTTTAGTTTACAATGACATCAAGTATGAATAATGCAAGTGTCAGTTCATATTAACCACTTTATTAATTTGTTTTAATTAAGTTGATTAAATTTTGCAAGAAAAATATTGAGTTTAATAAGGATAACAAAATATAATATTTATTTAAATTTTTTAAATTTTAATACATTTTGTCATTGTACTAAACAAAATGAACATACTAACATACTTTAACATACTAGTGGTAGTGCTGTAAAAAATATTAACATACTCACAATTAATATCATGATTTCTGAACAGTCTTTAGAAAGCAAAATTAAATAGTGATATACATAAAAAAAAAAATGTATATCTTAAATGCATGTTAACTATGATAGTCCTAAAAATACATTTTGTAAAATATTTCTGCTTAATAATCATGATTTGTTCACATCACTGCAAGTTTTAGTTGTAAAGGCTGTTTATATCTTTCTCGAACTCATAAATACATATTGCAAACTCTGAATTGAATGAGTTTTCCCATTTTGTGATGTTATTAAAAATGAAAGGTAATCAGGGAGCATCCGTGACACATATATCTGCATTATATATCATTTTATTATAGCTGAGGAGTCTTTTCTTGTTTAATATTTTGCATTAATTAATGTAATTGAAGTATTTTCCTGTCGTCAACAGCAGAGCTGCACGTGGATTTATTTTGGCATTATGAACGTTGCCATAGAAACTAATACTTTTCTGAGTCTGAGGATGAGAACAGCTCAGAGCAGAGTCTGGTGATTACGGTAACTCCACGAGAACCGTTTTAGAGTGGCTTGTTTATCTAAAGCCTTAATACTGAGCATGAGACTCCAGCCTCGAGCCGGATCAGAGACGTGAGACTGAACTCTTCTGATTGAGACAGAAACACCCGAGAAACTGCTGTCAATCACTCAGATCGCCCTAGCAACTGCATAACAACCAGTGTTATTTCAGTATAACATTACAGTATTCATTAACATTTTGAATTAGCTTTTATTTTTATATTTTCATTTGTCATTCTAATTTTATTTTTTAAGTGATTTTGTTGTATGTTTTTGGCATGTTTATTAGTTTTTTTATATTTCTATTTATTTTAGTATTATTAATATATTATTTTATAATATTTTAGTATTTACTAATATATATTTTGAATTAGATTTTTTTTCTCATTTAAGGTTTATGTGCTTTTGTCATTCTTATTAGTTTTTAAGCATTTTTAGTTTTTAAACCTTTTTTGAATTTCTAGTTTAGTATTATTTATACACTATTTTATACTATTATAAAATTTATTAAGTCATATTTTGAATCAGCTTTTATTTTTATATTTTCAGTTGTGATTGTAATTTTTTCTAATTTTGTTCTAAGTTTGACTCATTTTGTTATGCGCTTTTGTCATTTTTATTATTTTTTTTCTATATATCTTTAATTTTATATATATTTTTTCTAGTACTTCAGGTTAAGCTTATTTCAGTTAGTGGCTAAAGCAACATTTAGAATTTTGTGTCTTAAATTTTTTCAACTAATATTTATTTTATTTTTCTATTTATTTATTTTTTTGTTTTGTTTTGTTAACGGTCACCGTAAACAGGTATTTTGTTTACAGTCACTCTAAACAAAACATAAGCAACCATAAGCAATATTATGTCTTGTGTTTTAATTACCCACAATGCACCTGCTGACCACCATAACATATTTACACACGGACTGATCTGATTGCCTCCGTCTGGCTTCAATCTCAGTCTGATCAATCAACTTCTGTAGTACAGAAACAAATCAATCAATACCAATCAGCTGAGGTTTCATCAGTAAATGCGGAAACCTTCACGTCCGTGATTCGCTGTGTGCAGTAAATTACAGACAGCCTCACATCACTGCTGCTCTTAACCTTTCGACGGCATAAAGTCTTCTATAGCAGCGCTGGGACAATAGAGTCACATTTAATGAGCTTCGTGTCCGCATTAATTAGACGCACAGCTGTTGTCAAGCTGCTCAGGCCACCAGAAAAACCTACAGCTAATCAAAACCCAATACAGCCATCACAAAGATGCAACAAGAGTAACCGGATCCGGAGCCGTTTCTCGAGATTTTTCCATGTTCTGTTATAGATTTGCACAATCTGATCTGAACACAAAGGCAAACTGAATTATGATCTTCTCCGGACTGGATATGAATGACTCTTAATGGTGTCACAGACAGGGTTTCCAGAACGTGTCGGATCTCCAGTGAGATTCTCGTTCAGATCGAGACGGATTGGGTCTAAGCCAGTTTTCACCCCTCAAGACAGCCTGTCTTCATCTCAGCACATTTTAATAACCAGAAATATGTTGTCTGATCCCTTCTTCTCTCTGACCGACCTTCAGCAGTCACTGCCAGTGTTGGGGAAAGTTACTTTTAAAAGTAATGCATTACAATGTTGCGTTACTCCCTAAAAAAGTAACTAATTACGGTACTTAGTTACTTTTTATGGAAAGTAATGCGTTACGTTACTTTCGCGTTACTTTTTAAATATAAGCAGGGCTTGATTGTTTTGAATATAAGAAGTTCTATTTATAGCAAATATAAAAGCCCTTTCACACCAAAAAGTGTAATGAATAAAGCTCAGGCTGAAGCACAAGTAACTTCACGTCTGTACAGAAGAACGCAGGAGAAGACGGTTCAACGCTCTTCAGCAATAAAAAAATCAATGAAGCACAATTGTTAGTTTATCTAAAGTCATGTTTGCTTATTAGTATGGTTGAACTGGATCAGCAAAGGTCAGCAGCAAAGACATTAGATAATAAAATGGCATTAGATACATAATAATAATATTAATATTAATAAGATAAGTGCACTTTTTTTATATATTTAATTTGATTTTATTTCAGCCTCAGTTTCAGTTAAGTTTTTATTAAATAATATTCATTTCGTATGGTTGAACTGGATCAGCAAAGGTCAGCAGCAAAGACATTAGATAATAAAATGGCATTAGATACATAATAATAATATTAATATTAATAAGATAAGTGCACTTTTTTTATATATTTAATTTGATTTTATTTCAGCCTCAGTTTCAGTTAAGTTTTTATTAAATAATATTCATTTCATTTTTTCAGATAGTATTTATATTTATCTTTAATTTATTTTTGTTTCAGTTTTAGTTTTAGTCATTTTAGTACTTCAACTAATTTAAGTTGCCAAGGCAACATTTCTACTTTTTAAGTTTTTTAAATATAACATACAGTTTTTAAGTTTTCAAGTTTAAGTTTGATTTTATTTCAGCTTCAATTTCAGTTACGTTTTTTAAGTTTAGGTTTTTCTAATCTAATATCTATTTTTAGTTTTAACTCTTTTCAGCTAATTAAAGCTTTAATTTATTTTATTTCAGTTTCAGCTTTATTAATTTCAGTATTTAAATAAACTAGTATTTAAATAAATAACTTAAATGTATTTACTTCAGTTAATTGCTTTTAAGTTGAAGTTTTCTTAACATTTATATTTTATTTCATTTCAGATTTACTTTAACAAGAGCAAATTTTAATCGTTTTAATTAACAATAACAACACTGTTCGTGACTGACATACTCAGCGTGTGTGTGTATTTTAGTTTGCCGGGCTGAGAGTGTTTAGTCCGATCTAATGTAGGATGCTAATGAATTCTGACGTCGTTCTGTCCTGTTTGGCAGCGTCTCTGTTGGCACACATTAAATAAACTAGTATTTAAATAAATAACTTAAATGTATTTACTTCAGTTAATTGCTTTTAAGTTGAAGTTTTCTTAACATTTATATTTTATTTCATTTCAGATTTACTTTAACAAGAGCAAATTTTAATCGTTTTAATTAACAATAACAACACCGTTCGGGACTGACATACTCAGCGTGTGTGTGTGTGTTTTAGTTTGCCGGGCTGAGAGTGTTTAGTCCGATCTAATGTAGGATGCTAATGAATTCTGACGTCGTTCTGTCCTGTTTGGCAGCGTCTCTGTTGGCACACACGAACATCGCTTTGAACAGCTGTTGTAATCATGTTATTTTTCAGGTGTAAAACTTGCAAAAACACCCTCCATGTTTTCATTCTAAGTGGGAGTAAAAAATGCAGGAACTTGCAGAAACATGACAGCATGTGTGATCTCAGGAAGAATATTTTAGTCATGTGTCAGGTTTCCTGTGTCCTATTTCATAAAATAATCACTTAACTAAATGTAGCTTTAATTAGATGTAGCTTTACAACTGAACAAGGCACTAATCAAATGATCAAAAACGCTCTTCTAGAACGAAGCACTGTGAAGTCAGATTCATAGCGAATCAGTTTGTATAGAACAGGGATTCCCAAACCAAGCTATCATTTGAACCACTTTGAGATAATATATATTTGACTAAGTTACTATTTTAATAATATCATGGTTCTCTGATGTCAGTTAATTGTCGCATGATGTGCAAAAAATTAAACGTTGTAAAAGGAAAAGTGTTTCATTTTGATTTATATACATATATATATATATATAAGATATTACATTTTTATGGTTTAATACATTTTTAGTAAGTGTTTTGTTATTTATTTTAAAATTATTTATTCATTGTAATTTTCCATTTTTATTTTCAGTTATGTTTTAGTGTTTTATTATTGTGCTATGTTTTTATCATTTTAATTTTACATTATAATTTAATGCATTTTAGTGTTTTATTTTGATTGCTTTTATTTTAAAATGATTTTTTTTATTTATTGTAATTTAACATTTTTATAATTGAATTATGTTTTAGTAAGTGTTTTATTTTTATTGTTTTTATTTATTTTATTTATCCTTTTTAATAGTTTAATACATTTTTAGTAAGTGTTTTATTTTTATTGTTTTTATTTATTTTATTTATCCTTTTTAATAGTTTAATACATTTTTAGTAAGCGTTTTATTTTGATTGCTTTTATTTGATTTTTCTTGTTTTATAATTTAATAAATTTTAGTAAGTGTTTTATTTTGATTGTTTTATCTGAAAAGTATTATTCATTATATTTGACTTATTTATTTATATATGACTGAATTAAGTTTTAATTGATTTTTTGTGTGTGTGTGTGTGTGGGGGGGGGGGACAATTGTGCAGCACAACAGTTTTCAACATTGATAATAATCAGAAATGTTTCTCGAGCAGCAGATCAGCATATTATACTGATTTCTGAAGATCATGTGACGCTGAAGACTGGAGGAATGATGCTGAAAATACAGCTGCGCATCACAGAAATACATTACAAATTAAAAATGGAAAACAGTAAATAATATTGTAAAAATATTTCACTGTTTCTACTATATTTTTGATCAAATAAAGGCAGCCTTGGTAAACATAAGAGACTTCTTTAAAAATCACACACACACAAATCTTCATTGTGCCAAATAATTACTGCTCAGTTTTATAATCCGATAGCTCCATAATCAAAAGCACATGTAGGCACTTGTTGCATCTCAGCAAGCAAGTGTCAAAGTAGCTTCTCAAATGTTCCTCACACAAACTAAACATTGAGTTTCTAAATCTGGTGACAGGTTGTGTGTTAGTAGGCCTACAGCACGTTCCCTGTCCTTGTTCGTCCTCTGCGGGGAGTAAACTTTCACCGAGCTCAGATAACCTGTTTCTAGTGTTTGTGATGAGCGCGAGACGCGCCGGTTTGATGCGATGGTGGCGTGTGAACACGAGTTGGTGTGGCTGACATCTGTCTGCGCCGTGACTGACATGTTTTGCCAGGAGATGACAGATACCTCCACCAGCGCGCGCTCAAACGTCAGCCGCCTCGAGGATCCAACACGCTCCTGCATTTGTCACCGAGACACAGCACGTGCCGTTACTACACTTGAATAATGGAGTCGGCCTTGAGAACGCTTCCTTGAATGTTAGAGACGCATCTGCATCAGTGATCTGCCCTATGTGACCTGAAAGACCATCTTAAACCAATTTCTCTTTATTCCTTTAAACTCATTACAAGGCCAGAGGAAGCGGCTTTCATTAAATACGAATGCGGCCCAAAGATTACATAAGCCTTTATAAATGACTCCAGCTATTTGCTGCAACAAGACAGATAATATTCCTCATCGCTAGCAGTGTCCTAACTAGACACAAGCGATAAAAGCTTCCAATTAAATCTGAGTTTCTGTCTGAAGCACCAGCAGCAGTTCATTTTGTGCGTTGCTTGGTTGCTATTTATGTGGCATTGCGCTGCGCAGCTCTACTCGCTGTGCAATCTCACTGGTCATCAAATATGCTTTGATTAGCTGTGATCAGTGGTATTTTAGCATTATTTATGTAGTATTTATTAATAGCTGTTATTTTATATTAATGTTTATATTTATATTAATATTATATTTTATTTTTATATTAATTAATTTTGTTATTTTTATTTTTATTTAAGTTTTAGTAACTTTGCTAAGTGCTTTTGTCATTAGTTTTTTATATTTCTATTTACCTTTATTTTTATTTCAGTTGTGGTTTTAGTCATTTTAGTACTTTAAGTTTAAAAATATTTTGAATAAGCTTTTATTTTTATATTTTATATATTTTTATTGAGTTGCCAAGGCAACATTTCTAAGTTTAGTTTTTCCATTTGTTTTATATTTATATTACTTTTATTTTTATATTTCCAGTTTTCAGTTTAATTTAGTCATTTTGTTATTTGCTTTTGTAATTTTTATTACTTTGTTTTTATATTTTTATTGAGTTGCCAAGGCAGCATTTCTAAGTTTAGTTTTTCCATTTTTTTATAATTATATTACTTTTATTTTTAGATTTCCAGTTTTCAGTTTAATTTTAGTTTGCCACTTTGTTATGTGCTTTTGCCATTTTTATTCATTTACTTTCAGAATTTTATTTAGCTTTAATTCAATTTTACTTCGAGTTTTAGTTGTAGTAATTTTAGTACTTCAACTTATTTTTATTACAGTTAGTTTTTTTAAGCTACATTTTTCATCTAATAGTTACGGTTACACATTTTTGAACGAAAATGATTTGCATTAGTTTCAGCAGTAACAGCACTGGCTGTGATTGTCACGTAATGTTCAGTGTGTGAGACGTGATCCTGCAGCAGATCAGACTGCATTACTGTATATGCCAATATAAAACGCCACATCATATTAAGTTTTACAGACTCGTGTGTCGGTCAGCTCAGCGTTTGTAGTCAAATCAATGTCCAGGACTCATCTATTCTGTTTCTTTCTATTCTGACCGATTCCCAGAAGAGGATGAGGGGAAGCCAGCAACGTGTTTATTTCTAGAGAATAATGGCTCTAATTGGTAAATGAGTGTTGATTGATTGTGGGCCGGCATCGGCTGAACCGCGAGTGAAGGATGTCTTTAAATAGAGCTTGTGACAGGAGGGTGGACACTAGAGCCGCTTTACATTCCCATAGAGAGGATCCGAGAGCAAGCTGCTGCCGAATCACACCCAACGAACAGAGCATTACAGCAGAGTAAACTACCTTCAACCGTCTGTTTGTTGTTTCTAGTATTTTTTTTTTTTGCTGTATTTTACAAATGAATACAATTTGTTCACAAATGAGATACACCTTTAGGGAAATAATGCAATAAAAATAAAAAATAATTTTTTTTTATATATATATATATATATATATATATATATATATAAATAAATACAAATAAAAATATAAATAAAATAAAATATAAAATTAAATTTCAAGTATGTATAAATAATGGTAGTTATATTCTGTTGTATGTAATACATATTTAAAAAAAATCATAAAAATGCATATATTAAGATAGAAAAATTATGACAACATTATTTGAAAAAGTATAAAATTACATTACACACATATTGCAATACTGTATTTAGATGTCATTGTTGCATATGTAGTGCTTTGAAATGTTTTGAAGTATTTATTTTTACTGTAACTCACAAACGAGTATCTAATGAGATTTATCTTTGAGAATAACGAGTTACTCAAAGTAAAACTCTGAATGCATTACAATTAGCATAGTACAATAAAATCCCATTCTCATTTCTGTAATGCAAAAAGGAATTATTTAAAATATGTACACAAAATGTACACATAATTTGTTGTACATAATTTATAGTGCTGTCAAAAGATTAATCGCGATTAATTACATCCAAAATAAACATTTTTTTTCACATATATATGTGTGTATACTGTGTATATTTATTATGTATATATAAATACACGCCCATGCATGCATATATTTAAGAAAAATATGTTACGTTTATATATTAAATATTTATATATAATATAAATGATATAGGTATAAATGTATACATGTAAATATTTTCAAAATATATACTGTATGTGTGTGTATTTATACAGTATATACATAATAAACATACACAGTACACACACATATATTATGTAAATAAAAACTTTTATTTTGGATGCGATTAATCACGATTAATCATTTGACAGCACTAATAATGTACATACAAAATATGTAAATAAAAGAAAAATAACATAAAATGCATAAATCAAATTACATTTTGCAATGCATTCTCCGAGCGTTCTGTGTTGATATATCAGCGGCAGGCCAGGCCGAATCGCACGACTCAGGTAATGCATTAATATCAGGCCGAATCCTCATGAAGGATGATAAATGTCAAAGTGCATGAGTCACCAGCGCTTTAATAAGACTCAGCCTCATCAGGTTGTTCAGCGGCGCTCTGAACTCAAACACAGTGACTCACAAAGAGCCTCGTTCACACCTGAAGCTCCGGCATCAGCCATTAATAGCTCACTGGCACTCAGCACATCGCACCTTTATTTGGGAGCGCAAATTAATCTGCCATTTACAAAAGCATGCAACTTTTTGTGCGTCACTGTTTTTCTGTGTTTAATTACGTGCTTCTCGGTTTCACAAAGTGGCAGAGCGTCTTGGCTCTAAATATAGCGTCTAATTCAATAATTGCCGTTTATCCACAAACTCTCCTGCTTGGATGTTACCGAGGCGTATCGCTCCTGCACCTCGCCGCACGCAGGGCTCTTATTACATTTCTTTGACGGCCTTAAATATAAACTCGCTGCCTAACAGCGGTCTTACGCGAGCACCGAGCAGATGCTGTGTTTCCTGCTCCTAAATTAAATTACTCCGGCCTGCCAGACGAGGCGACTGTGTGTCTGCACTTGAGAAGGAGGGAATGGAGACTTATGGATCCAAATGGATTTCAAATAGAATTTAGAGCCGGGCTTTGGTTTCTCAAATGCGGGTGACCGTCTTTAACAACACTGAGACGCTGGTGTTACCGTATATGAAATCACAGACATTGACAGACCAACTGTGAGGTCAAATTAGCTTTGGTAAGTAAATTAACTCTTTAAGTGTCTAATCTCAGTATTTGTCAGCCTGGCAGATATTAGTGTTGATTAATATTTTGAATTAGGCTTTATTTTTATATTTTCTGTTATCATTTTATTATGTAGTGTATATATACACGTTTTAATAATTTTTTTATGAGTTTTTGTCATTTTTTTTAACCATATATGAAATATTATATGAAATCACAATAAATACTGAGGGAGGAAAACAGGTGCATGAAGGGTCTAAAATTCACACCCACCACATCAAATGTCAGTAAAAATGGGGTTTGGTAATTATTATTATTATTATTATTTCAGTATTTGTCAACCTAAGAGATATTTTAGTATCATTTATATATATTATAGTTTTTATTAATATTTAGATTTGAATTTGTCCTGTTTTCATTTTAATTTGTAGTATTTTTTTAACATTTTTATTATTATGTTGATATTTTTTATTTTTATGTCTTCTGTTTTCATTTTAATTTGTAGTAGTTTTTTATTTTTATTAATATGTTGATACTTTTTTTAAATATATTTTTGATATTATTTCTGTGTCTTCTGTTTTCATTTTAATTTAAGTAGTTTTTGAGTAATTAGTCATTTTGTTGTGTGTTTTTGTCATTTGTATTTGTCATTTTTGGTCTTCTTTTAAATATTTTATTTTTGTTTTACATTTTTATTTCAGTTACTTCAAGTCAAAAATTAGCAACTAGCTTAAATAATATAAGTTAAAGTTTATTTAAAAACTATTTTATTTTATTCCTGTTAACATCTATATTATTTAAATTAACACTTTTTATGGTTTTATTTTTGGTTTAAGTTAACAATAACCCTGAACCTACTTTTCTATGTAATAATGATAATCTATTGATATTGCTGGTTGGTAGGTGATCAAATACTTATTTCATGCAATAAAATGGAAATTAATTATTTAAAAATCATACAATGTGATTTTCTGGATTTTTTTTTTATTCTGTCTCTCACAGTTGAGGTGTCCCTACGATGAAAATTACAGATCTCTCCATTCTTTGTAAGTGGGAAAACTTGAAAAATCAGCAGTGTATCAAATACTTATTTGCCCCACTGTATGCGCAAACACCCTCTATTCAGTCAGTCTGACTCAATCCTGATGATTTATACAGTTTATATTCTGCAAATTCTGCAAAAATGAATTACCATTTGGATGTAAATGAGGTCTATATTGTATGTAAATTAGATTCCATTGCATTTAAGTTTGTAATAGTTCTTAATGGCTCACTTCTGATAATTATTATATTGTTTATGGCCATGACCTTGAAATCACTGTAAATATAGAGCAGCAGCTCAGTGAAATAACAGTAACAGTAAAGCACCACACCATCCTGATGCTAGATGCTGATAGCCTGATGTTGTTCTCCATTATTCTTCCAATAAAATCAATCTTTCTGATGACTTTGTCAGCATGTCATGCACAGACTGTCATCTGGTGTGTGTTTGTGGTCCGTGAGCTCAGATCTCTGCGGATGATTCATCTCCTGGAGTTCTGCAGTTATTGCTCGGCCTCTCTGCTCTCAGCGCCCCGCACCTGTTATTCATTCTCTGTGCTCTCCTTCAGAGCCTCTGGGCTTTGAGCCTCGCTCTGGGCGCTCAGGATGACAGATAGAGCGATGGAGCCACGAAACACAGAGAACATTCATCCTCCTTCTGGATCCATCTATCTACACTGTAACTGATATTTGTAATTTGAACAGTATTTTACTGTAATATGTACAGTAAGATACTGTAAAATGTGTATACAGTATTTTACTGTAAACAGCAAAGGATTATGGGAAAATATACGGTCACTACTGTATTTTCTCACTACTGTAAATCAATGTACAGTAGTGAACTTGCCCGCGAAAAACTGACCAATGGCAAGGGTGATTTATTTTTTGATTGTTTGGTTGAAGTGGCCAATCTGGCCATAAAAGGACAAAAGAGACATGTTAACTCGACAAAAAGGTTAGTATATTATTTCTGTTTTATGCAAAACTGTGATATTTTAAGATATTTTCACTTGCTAACAGCAAACTAACATTATTCATCGTGTCATTTTTCATGTCGGGAGTTGGAGACTTTTTTTTCTGACTGAGGGCCGGAATGCCGCCAAAAGGCTGACAACATGGACTGCTGAGTAAGTTAAGGTCGCCTATATTAGACGAAATAAACCTTAGTTAAACCGAGAATCACGTTTGTACGTTCTGCTGCACTTTAATGCAAGTTAGCTCCTCTGGCGAGTCCTTATTTAACCTTAACAGCGAATTAACGTGAAATACTGAAGCAAAGTGCGTTAGGCAAACCACTGTTTCAGTGGAGATATTAAACAGTATTTTCTAGTACTTCTTTCGTTTGTTATTTTCAGATTTCTAGTCTGGATGTAGCCTGCAACGTCGGAGGTGTATTTTGGATCCTCTTCTTGTGAATGCCACAGATAGTATCGATGATAACATCAACTGGTTAATAATGTAATTTAGCCGAAGTTAACTAACTTAGTTGAACAAATAGAAGCATAGTAAGTTATCTTCTCTAACGCTACTCTGCCTCTTTATCGCAAGTAAGGTAATTATCTTCAAATGCTATTTAAGTCAGAAAGTGTGTACCAATGTCGTATGTAACTTTAGAGACGGTGCCTAAATTCAGTGACAGACCTAACGTTAACATAAAACAGCGAGCTAACAACCTAACGTTACCGAGGAAAACTGAGTTAAGAAACACCACTGTTAAAAACATATTTTGTATTTTATTTTCAAGTTTGTGGTCATGTCGTCTGCATCGGAGTCTTTTCCTGTGACTGCCGTCGTAGCGGTGCTAACAACAGGTGAGCTTCCATCAACTTAACTAACGTTAATGTTACTAAATTAGCCAAATTAGCCTCTAGCTGCTGTTCTCCACTAACTGACAGAACAGGTTGACTTTTTAAAGAGAGGAACATTCTAGCAATATATTAATATAGCAAGTTTTGCTGATAAATATTACATATGTTTATTTTATTAAAATGTAAATTGTTACTCTACATCAGTTTTTTTCTGATCATAAACTACAGTAACACAAAATGATGTTGTGACTGTTACAGGAGATTTCTCCAAGCAAAAACAGGATCCTGACTACGAGAGGCAGAATCGTCATACAGCCAGCTGTCCGTTTTACAGAAATGCAGAATTAGGTAACACAAAATACATTTAGATTCATTCCCTGGGAGTCTAACAGGGGCGGCACTAGGGGTGGGCTACGGGGGCTGAAGTCCCAAATGTTTTTTATTACAGTGTCTTATGCACATCAAGATTGAGTTTTCATGCGCATTCTAATTATTTCTATTAAACCAGCACTTAAACAGCAAACTGCAGCTGCTTCAGGTATCTTTAACTTACTGTAGCCTATAAATTCATAATACTGATCTCACTATCTGTCAAAATTTGATTATTATTATTGTATAGCATCAAATATAGATTTTTAAGTAGGCCTATTATATGTACAGACTTTCTTGGACACACACGCATTTAGAGCGATTATATGAACAGATTGGTTAGCATTTAGCCTGGTCTGTGGCAGGCTTTACTAAGAGTCAGGGCAACAAAATTCAATAAACAAGAAGTTAATATTAAAGCTATTATGCCTTTTCATTTTTTCAACTTTAGTTAGTCTGTAATGTTGCTGTTTGAGCATAAAAAAGATCTGCAAAGTTACAAAGCTCAAAGTCCAATTCAAAAGGAGATATTTTATTTAACATAAATCTTTTCAACTTTTCAAAGACTACAGCGAACGACTCGTTTGGACTACAACGTATATTTTCCGGGATTTGTGATATCACAAATACTGACGAATGGGACGAGACCTGGTTGAGCTGCACTAGAGAAGGCAACGAGTGTTATCACTGTGTCGGAGACGTGCTAGTTTCCCCAAGGCAGACGAACTAAGAGTGGTTACAATCATCCGGGTTTAAATCACGCTCAAATTGATATGATTTTGAACCAATATTTACACTGAAGCTTGCAGTGGTAAGGGGTGTGACATTTCCCGACCAGGCGCCGAGTGCTGCCAATCACAACACACACTGTCCCAGCTGACCAATCACAGCACACACTGTCCCAGCTGACCAATCACAACACACACTGGCCCAGCTGACCAATCACAACACACACTGGCCCAGCTGACCAATCACAACACACACTGGCCCAGCTGACCAATCACAACACACACTGGCCCAGCTGACCAATCACAACACACACTGGCCCAGCTGACCAATCACAACACACACTGGCCCAGCTGACCAATCACAACACACACTGGCCCAGCTGACCAATCACAACACACACTGGCCCAGCTGACCAATCACAACACACACTGGCCCAGCTGACCAATCACAACACACACTGGCCCAGCTGACCAATCACAACACACACTGGCCCAGCTGACCAGTCACAGCACACACTGTCCCAGCTGACCAATCACAACACACACTGGCCCAGCTGACCAATCACAACACACACTGGCCCAGCTAACCAATCACAGCACACATTGGCCCAGCTAACCAATCACAGCACACACTGGCCCAGCTAACCAGTCACAGCACACTTCGTATTTCAGAAGGCGGGCCTTCATTTGATACAGGAACTATTCGAGCCGTTCATGCCAGACTGGGGAGAGAGGTGTTGTAATAATGTAAAATATGTGAAAAATAATGTGTTTTTCGAACAACCTAGTATGAGAGCCTGTTCTAGTACACCCCCAAAACAAAATCAAGACTTTGTAAAAGAGCATAATAGGACACCTTTAAGAATAGCTAATATTAAAATAATAAGTGATTTAAATTGTGAAGAAAATATTGTCTTTTTGCTCTATTTCGCAAAAACGGTTCTAAACAAAGCCACGTTGTGCATCTCTTCACACAGCAGTGTTTCATTACATAATTAATTGACCTTTTTTGAAGGCCTTGAATCAATGATTCACTGACCCTTTCATCACACATAAAAACAGTTTCTTACTTAGTTCCTGAATGAATCGGCAGTTTTAACGAATCGATTGAATAAATGACTCAACGACTTTAAATATTATTAATTAAAACATTAATTTCATATTATTTATGCAATTTGTAAGTGCAGATTATAATGAATTATACTTGTCTCTTTAAAAATAAAAAATTAAGCCACTTAGCCAATGTAACTTTTCAGCATAGCCTATTTTATTTGAAGTGTATCCCGTGTATTCTGATACATGCATTAATGTTTCTGGGCTAAGCCCCGGATATCCACTCACCGTAGAACTGCCCCTGGAATCAAACCCATTATTTCAGCACATTGCTCTACTGATTGAGAATGCACTGTAAAAAATGGAGCTTTAATAATTTGAATATGATGGATTATCAACTAATTATGTACCTTCCTTGTAGGTGTGTTCAGATGTAGTATATAACGTTTTTATTAACGTCAAAGTGCATACAGCACTAAGAAGTTTGACAGTCGAGGCAAATTCTGTAAACACTGCTTTGAAAAATTATGTTTTTTTTTCTTGTGCTTGCAGGTTCATTCAGACGGTCAACATTTGTGGCACCAAATGCATTGAAAGTCAGATCAGGTGGAATTTTGGAAAGAGGGTGCAGCCTGAATCCCATCCTGCTGTTTCTCATCAGAGAGCTTGTCAACTTTTACTGTCAAAATGACTGAAATTTAACACAACACCACAAACTCATTTTATTTACACTAACAGTCGAAAGTTCTTGAACAGTAATATTTTTAATGTTTCTTAAAGCAGTCTCTTCTGCTCACCAAGCCTGCATTTATTTGATCCAAAGTACAGCAAAAACAGTACAATTTTGAAATATTTTTACTATTTAAAATAACTGTTTTGTATTTGAATATATTTAAAAATTTAATTTATTCCTGTGATCAAAGCTGAACTTTTAGGATCATTACTCCAGTCACACGATCCTTCGGAAATCATTCTAATATTCTGATTTGCTGCTCAGAAAACTATTATTATTATTGTTATTATAGCTGAGTAGATTTTTTTCATGTTTCTTTAATGAATAGAAAGATGAGAAGAATATCATTTATCTGAAATATAATTTTTTTGTAACATTCTAAATGTCTTTATCATCACTTTTGATCAATTTAAAGCATCCTTGCTAAATAAAAGTAGTAATTTCTATAATTTCTTTCCCCCCCAAAAAATTATACTGACTCCAAGCTTTTGAATGGTATAGTGTATAATGTTACAAAAGCTTTTTATTTCAGATAAATGCAGATTTTTGGATCTTTCTATTCATCAAAGAATCCTGAAAAAAATGTACTCAGCTGTTTTAAATATTGATAATAATATCAAAAAATGTTTATCAGCATATTAGAATGATTTCTGAAGGATTATGTGACACTGAAGACTTGCTTGGTGAGCAGAAGAGAATTCTTAAAAAAAACATTAAAAATCTTACTGTTCAAAAACTTTTGACTGGTAGTGTACTTGCTAATATTTGCTTTTCAGTATGTGTATGTTTTTCCATGATACAAAGTCCCCAGGGGACTGTGGTGATGCCCTTTTTTAAGTTAGTGCATCTGAGAGGTCAAGATTAGTCATTTGTACTTTTAAAAAGAAAATGTTCAACAATTAAAAATAATATTATCAAAACTAAAGCTCATGAGTTATTGTGATTTCTTTTTGGGGGGGTTGGGATGGTAAAAATCATGGTTTACAGTGCAGTACCACAACTGGATTGTTTTTACAGGTAAAACATTATTAAACTAAATGAAAATAAACTCTACAGAAAGCTTTTATTGTTGTCTATTTATTTTAATAGAGCACAAGTCTTATTAACTTCATGGCAAGTTTCCTCGTTCTGCGTGAGTGTGCTTTATAAACTGTAGATTTGCATGCTCAGTGGTTTCCTTTTTATTGAAGGAACACAGCAAAGTTTGCACAGAACTAATTCCCTCCTCGCTGTGAAGTCACGGGACTGAAGAGCCCGTCCTCCCGTCGCTCCGGCTCTTGAGTGCATTGTAAAAATGCCAGAAAACCAAAGACCCTCAAAGCCGGGAGTTTACAGCGTGTTGCATCACTTGAAGAAAAGCAAAGTGTTTTATGAGAGTTTAACTTCTGTAGCATCTCCTTTTTATGTCTGTGAGAACAGGAAAAGGAAACAGCGAGTCTCTAGACAGCTGGGTGTTTAATTTGAGCGAGTGAGAGTCGGGTCAGCACCGCACCGCGGGAAGGCTTGAGCTGTTTATGGGTTGGTGTTTTTTTTCTTGAAGTATCGCTCGAGGCTTGGTGGGGTGGAGAGTGTTTGCTGCTGATAGTTCCTAACAGGTTTTGTGGGTCAGTAACTAATAAAGATGTTTTCGGAGACTGTATGACCCCTTGAGGATTTCTGTTAATGGACTGATTAGCCTTTAACCTCGTGTTGATAAATATGGAAGTATTTTTATGCTTAAGCTGAAGCAATAATCAAATGCTCTCCTGCACTGTCCTCTTTCTGCTGAGGATATCTTAGGATGGTAAAAAATGATTTATTTGAGTCCTTGAGCAGCTGCTGTAAACTAATATTTAGAGACAGTCAAGACTGCTCACCAAGGGTGCATTTATTTAATGAAAAATACAGTAAAAACAGTAAAAATCTGAAATATTAGTTCAATTTCAAATAGCTGTTTTCTATGTGAATATCTGTTAAACTGTAATGTATTTCTGTGATGCGCAGCTGTATTTTCAGCATCATTCCTCCAGTCTTCAGTGTCACATGATCTTCAGAAATCAGTATAATATGCTGATCTGCTGCTCAAGAAACATTTCTGATTATTATCAATGTTGAAAACCATTATGCTGCCCAATATTTTTGTGGAAACCGTGATGCATTTTATTTTTCAGGATTCACAGATGAATAGAAACAGCATTTATTTGAAATAGAAATCGTTTGTGACATTATAAATGTCTTTACTGCCATGTATCCTTGCTGAATAAAAGTATTAATTTCTTTCAAAAGAAAATCTTTTTTTTAGCCACTATAATTCATGTTTAGCTTATTTTCAGGCAAACTAACACAACATTTTAAACCAAAATAGTGATGAACAGCTTGTATCTAATTATTCTGCTACAAAATAGACATAAAATGCTGCACAGAGACTCAAATGAGTTTTTTTGGAACTGGTTCATAATAAACTGTCCAAATGTGCTTGAAATGAATCAGATTTCCCAGTGCTACATCTGACACAGATAGAGAGCGTGCTCGTTATTTCTGCAGCTTGACTAACCACTATGACAAGAAAACAACAACGCAGCATTTTGTCCTATTTTTGTCACTGGAAAAGACTGTTCTGAAAACAGCGGACTACTGCCACACTAATGTAGTTAGGTTAGTAAATCACTACTTTTAGTTAGTTTCTGCCCATTAATGCACAAGTTTAGCATGGAGAGACGCATGGACCGCATACAGATACTGCAGCTGTCATTCGCAACGGAGGGAGGAACCCTTCAGACTCCGACGGCTGTTCTCTCTGATAGATGATGGATAGTCGAGTCGAAACGCTGCTGTATAGTCTGCAGTTCATGCAGAGCCTCTCTGATGCTTCATTTTCAATGCATTTTTAAGCTAAACCGTGAAAAACAAAAACAAAACAAAAAACAGCTGAGGTCAGCAGGTGAAGAATTAACTGGTCTTAAGTGGTCAAATGTGCAAAAAATGATTTTCTTGTTTTCCAGTACAAATATCTAGCTGTACATACTTAAATGAAGATGCACAGCAACATGATTTGAGATACTAAGTCTTGTTTTTAAGACTTAAACATTTTTTTGTTAAAAATGTTTTTAAAAATGTAGTTTAATCTTAAGAGTTTAAGCTTAAAACCATAAACAAAGTTGGTAAAACTTTATTGAAAGACTTTATGTTATAAAGAAAATAAATATCTGTAACCGAAATTAAAATGCATTATAATATTTGAAGGTTTGTTTGTTGGGTTTTAATGCATTATACTTTCTAAAAGTGTAGTAATGAATAGATAAGTATTATAACTGTGGTTGCAATTATTCATGAGATCATACAATGCATTATAAGGTGCATTACAAGGCATAATCAATGCATTTAAAACTACTTTTATAATGCATTATATTTAAAGAATTTAAGTAAAGTGTTACCAAAGAATCTGCCAGTAGGGTCAGAAAAATAACATAAATTCAGAGCGAAAAATCTGAATTATGCATGTGTCAACCTGGCAACCTTCGCTGATAAGAACTAATGCCATTATATGAGAGCTAGATGCGGGCGGAGGAGAGAGAGTTTAATTGATTTTTTTAATGAGTCCACACTTTAAGTCCCTCTGCCAGCCGGCCTCAAACACGATAACATTTCCTAATAAAGAAAATCAAAGTTGGGCTTCCCTCCTAATGAGATTGAAGGTCTGGCAACCTCATTTAATGTGTTACAGAGCACAGAACAAATATTTGATGGGAAAAGGAAACAACAACAAAACAGGGAAGGAGGAGGAAGACATTAAGCTCTGTGGTGCTGATCCAAATGATATTTAACATGTATATATAAACTTTTTTTTTTTATGTAGTTTTTCTTACAAAAAAG
The DNA here is from genome assembly GCF_001515645.1 of Sinocyclocheilus grahami. NCBI lineage: Eukaryota > Metazoa > Chordata > Actinopteri > Cypriniformes > Cyprinidae > Sinocyclocheilus > Sinocyclocheilus grahami. The sequence continues at coordinate 3,969,567 of NW_015505193.1, forward strand.
GCATGATTTTGGAAGGAAGAATAAATAGTTCACCCAAAAATGACCTTCAGGTCATCCAAGATTAGGATGAGTTTGTTTCTTCGTCAGATTTAGAGAAATGCAGCATTGCATCAGTGTCTCTGCAGTGAATGGGTGCCGTCAGAATGAGAGTCCAAACAGCTGATAAAAACATCACAATAATCCACAAGTAATCCACAGCACTCCAGTCCATCAGTGAACATCTGGAGAAGACAAAAGCTGAAACTAATCCAGTATTAAGACACTTTATCTCAAATACAAGTCCATAATCCATAAAAACGCTTCCTTCAGTGAAAAATATAGAAATATACATGAAATACATGAATATTGACCTTATTTACACCTAGTAAATAGTTGCCATTTCAAGTGAAACTAATAGTTAATTTAGTAAGTTTGGAATCATTCACTGAAACCTACAGTTTGAACGGATTCACAAAAACGAATCAAATTTACCGACTCTAAGGCTCTTGCAACTCAAGTTGATATTTTGCTTAATTTTATATTGCACAGATATCTGAATATTGATATATCAGCCATAGCTGTAAGGTATTCGGATTCAATCGCGTGATTTTTGGAAAGCTCTTAAGAACGAAACTAGTTCTAGTATTGATTGAACCTGACTGAGAAAAACCCCAGTGAGTGACAAAGTCTGGGGAAAAAAATAATCGATGCTGCGTCTGAAAGGACAAAAGCAGCATCAAAAGACACTTGGCAAGAAAACAGAGACACGCAGCCGTGTCCAGCGAGTCCGAATCAAAGGAAACGTGTGCGGCGAATCTGATTTGCAGACACGGTGAGAAACCTGGCCCGGCCTGATCACTTGATTAAGCTGGTGTATTTACCCATCAAGCACCATGTCAGTCACGGGCCGCTCTCATCCGCGCCGCTGTATCTGTCTCTTACAGCTAATGACAGGATGATGAAAGAAGAAGTGAGGCCTGAGCCGGTTTGAATGACACTCTCAGTTACGGGTCGGGCTTTAATCTTTGGTTAACCTGGCCTTTTGCCGCTTTGAGATGAAGCGCCTCTGTATCTTCCTTTGAAGAATGACACCAGACCGCCTGATCCTGTGGGAAACATTTAATATACCTGGCAAGGATTCAGCTACAATGGAGTCGTGTCTCTGCCTTATTAAATCATTGCTCACTGATCTACATTGCTTTCTTTCTTTCTTTCTTTCTTCCTTGCTTTCATTCTCTCCTTCTTGCATTCATTCGTTCGTTTGTGCTCTTTCATGCGTTCGTACGTTCTCTCTTTCTTTCTTGCGTTCATTCGTTCGTTCGTGCTCTCTTTCTTGCGTTCGTACGTCTCTCTTTCTTTCTTTCTTTCTTGCCTTTGTTCGTTCGTGCTCTCTTTCTTGCGTTCATTCGTTTGTTCGTTCGTGCTCTCTTTCTTTCTTTCGTTCATTCGTTCGTTCGTTCGTTCTCTCTTTCTTTCTTGCATTCATTCATTCGTTCGTTCGTTCTCTCTTTCTTTCTTGCATTCATTCGTTCGTTCGTGCTCGCTTTCTTTCTTTCTTTCTTGCATTCATTCAATCGTTGCTTCTCTCTTTCTTTCTTTCTTCCTTGCGTTTGTTTGTGCTCTCTTTCTTGCGTTCATTCATTCGTTCGTTCTCTCTTTCTTTCTTTCTTCCTTGCATTCGTTCATGCTCTCTTTCTTTCTTTCTTTCTTGCCTTTGTTCGTTCGTGCTCTCTTTCTTGCGTTCATTCGTTTGTTCGTTCATGCTCTCTTTCTTTCTTTCGTTCATTCATTTGTTCGTTCGTTCTCTCTTTCTTTCGTTCATTCATTCGTTCGTTCGTTCTCTCTTTCTTTCTTTCTTCCTTGCGTTTGTTCGTGCTCTCTTTCTTGCATTCATTCATTCGTTCGTTCTCTCTTTCTTTCTTTCTTCCTTGCGTTTGTTCGTGCTCTCTTTCTTTCTTGCGTTCATTCATTCGTTCGTTCTCTCTTTCTTTCTTTCTTCCTTGCGTTTGTTCGT
>NW_015505193.1:3975458-3978284 GCF_001515645.1 Sinocyclocheilus grahami
GTTTTTAGAAAGGTATTTTTTCATATATAATTTGCATGATTTTATATAACATTTTAACCCTACATGGTTCTGTCTTTCTTTCTGATTTATAGAGTGATAAAAAGAAACATCCAATTTCTTCCCTCTTTTGATTCTAATATGCAGTATTATTAGCATTAGCATTATTATTTTAGTATAATTGATAATTTTATATTATTTATTAATATTTTACATTTTACATCATGCATTATTTTTTATTATTACATTTTCTGTTTTCTTTTCAATTTTAGTTAATTTGAACAATTTAGTTGTTTTGTCATTTTTCTTAATTTTGTTTTTTTAAATGTCTTTTTAATGTTTTCATGAATTTTTATTTCAGTTTTTGCTTTAGTTATTTTAGTACAACAAGATAAACTAAATGAAAAGGAGAAATGTTGAAATAAAATATGTTTAACTGAAATAAAATAATTGTAATTTTTATTTTACAGTTTAGAGTTAAATTTATTTCAAGCTAAAAAAAAAGGTTTTAGTTTTAGTATAATAACCCTGCTAATATGTAAAAAGAAAAAACAAGAACAATTTTGAACCTGATGGCTGAATACAATATTAATATTTCTGTTTTGGAAATATATGAAAATTAGCACATAGTTAATTTATTAAAAATGTAAAAAAACTTAAAAATGTTTTCCCACAATAATAATTTATTCATGCTTTCAAATGGCTCGAATTAAGCTCCACACCCTTGCTTAATAAAAACAAACAACTAAATAAATAAATAATCATTAAAAAATAAATACAAAAATTATTTATGTAATAAATCATCTGAGAAAGTATAGCGATATCTGTTCCGCTATTCACCTGGGGTTTCTTGCCTTAAAATAACCTTAAATAAAATGTTTATGCTAATGTTTACCTTTTTAAATAAAGTACAGTGTCTAATTGCATATTAGTTTTTGCTAATAAAATCTATCCATCCATCCATCACCTGAACATCCATCCATGTATCTGAATATCCATGTATCCCTTTTTGTGTCCCACAGAAGAAAGAAACTCATGATTTGAAACAAGATGAAGGTCAGTAAATGATGACAGCATTTTCATTTTTGGGTGAACTATCCCTTTAAAGACCTTGTGAATTCCCTACACTAATGTTTTCCTTCACTAGCGCTGTATATTCAGGATAAAACGCTGTGCTCTCTGTTGATTCAAGAGGTTTGGTGGGACGTATATAAAAAGTTTTTCTCACAGTATAAGCTTTAGTTTGATCACAGCCAAGTGCACTAACATATACACTACTATTCAAAAGTTTTGGGGTCAGAAAGATTAATACTTTTATTCACAGTAAAGCATTTATAATGCTACAAAAAGTTCCATTTTAAAATAAATGATGTTCTTTTGAGCTTTCTATTCATCTGTGAATTCTGAAAAAATAAAATGCATCATTTCCACAAAAAATATTGGGCAGCAAAACTGTTTTCAACATTGATAATAATCAGAAATGTTTCTCGAGCAGCAAATCAGCATATTAGAATGATATCTGAAGATCATGTGACACTGAAGACTGGAGGAATGATGCTGAAAATTCAGCTTCAAATGGTAATAATATTTAAAATTAGTTTACTGTATTTTTTGCCTTGTTGAGCATAAGAAACCCAAACTTTCAAACAGCAGTGTCGATGAGCTCAAAGCTGCAGACATGCACGATACAAAAGTCATATTTTGATTTCACAGGGTCTTAAACTGAAATCGAGAATCACTGTGCACAATTAACCAAGAGCTGAAGATGCATGCTGTGTGTAATAACTGCACATTTCTCCTTCTCTAAAAAGACTCCCGGGAGTTTATTCTGACACAATCTTTCTAAAATTATCATTACAAATCGTGCTATTTTCAGGCGCTCCCTGACGGTGCATATTCCACTTTTAAAACAGTGAACGATGTTGGCCGTCTTCCCCATCCGACCTGTCTGAATTCTCCAGCACGGATGCATTTCGGTACGAGACCCAATTAAAGCAAAGAGCGGTCTAGTTTTCTCCAGCCAGCATACATCATCTCCTGTCAGATCAGCCCTTTCCCAGTCGAAGCGAGAGAATCATCCAGTCCAACGCGGATCTGTCAGGATATAACGTCTCTCCAATCAAAGGGCTCATGGTGAATCCAGCAAACAAGCAGGAGTGTTTCAGCACATGTGTGTCTGAGCCCTGCAGGATTCAGGATAGCCTTCTGACAAAAGCTCATCGCTCCAGTTCTCTGTTTCCCCTGCGTGTTTTCATGTTAGGGTGGTAAAAATTCAACAGCTTTCATAGTGGAGTCACTTCCCGCACTTCCCGCTAACAATGTGGCATAAGCTAAGCTTCACTATTTCTGTAGTGTTAGAGGTGTGTGTCGTCCTGCAACGTTTGTGCTCCATACATCAATGATTCCTCAAATCATGCCATTTTTTTGGACTTGTACCATGGTAATACCATAGTATTTTTAAGAACCTTGGAGTACCATGTGCATACCATGGCATATAAATATAAGTCCTTAATGATAATGATGATAAAAACACAACAAAACATGTTGGTGGGGATTTTTAGTGACTCTTTTGGCAGTTTACATGCTTGTACCAGCAGGTGGCGACAAATTACTGTCTTTATGAGCGAGTCATTGAATGGTTTTTGAATGAATCATTTGAATGAATGATTCAAACATACTGATTCACAGTAAAGGTGTGTCTGTCATAATGAGTGAGTTAGGGAGTCATTGAATCATTTACTTAACCAATTCATTCAAAGACACAGATTTACTCATGAAGTAGATTGTGCGTGTGTGTGTAATTATTATTATTATTATTATTATGTATTT
>NW_015505194.1:0-952 GCF_001515645.1 Sinocyclocheilus grahami
ATTCAAAACGTAATAATCACTTTAATGTAGCTTGCGCCAACAGCTTTTTTTTCTGCATATGAACATATATAACAAGAGAATTACAATGTTGCATATAAATGCCATCAGCACATTACAAGTAAAATAAAAAATTTGCCAGAGGAATAAAGAAAAATATCAAAACAATAATGAAGACGGTACAATTTACTTGTCTATTTCAAATTTGCAGATAATATTAGAAGTCCTGAGAGATTTTTTGTTTTGTTTTACATTTATATACCATATTGCAATATTGTTGAAATCCGTTGATAAAATGAAAAAAATCTGGCTTACCACCAGACCACTTCATTTTATATGAAATTTCCCCATTACAACCAGTAATTGAATATACACTTTATCCTTTTCTATCCCATAATCATTAACATATATCATTATATCAGACCCACCCAGTTTAACAGCTGTATTAAGTTTTGTAATGAAATTCTCAACATCAACCCAAAATATCTTTGTATAAATGCAATGATAAAAGAAATTAAAATGGTTTATTTTTCTTTACTACAAAATTCACAAGAATAGTCAATATTCAATTTAAAACATTCCAACACACATTTCACTGGATAAATTCTATGCAATATTTTATACTAAACTTCCTTTACTTTAACAAAGAACTTAACCATTCTCCAAGCCTTACGCCATTTTAAATCTCCAAATATTGATGACTAGAAAAATCTAGCTGGAGGATGTAAAATTTACTAAATTTCAAATGTATTTGGTACATTGTTTAAAATATTAATTTCCAATAAAAATTGTATTAGTTACATAATTCAGATTAGGGTTTTTCCTGCATTCTTTTAAGAGGACAATACTTTACTAGGTATAACACTTGTACACTGATGCAGCTCCGGGCGAATGACATATGAAGTCTGCTTTGCGCATGCGCCGCTCAGAAGTGACTAACGCGGAAGCGCAGGGG
>NW_015505194.1:962-17773 GCF_001515645.1 Sinocyclocheilus grahami
AAGATCCTCTAAAGGAGGATTTCGTATAAGCCAAGAGACGACTGGTTTTCCTTTGCTAAAGAAAACTTTGCTTCCTTTGCTCCGATTAACAAACGTTAGTTTTCACGAGACTAACTGGCACATGCACAACACTGAACTCATACGTCATCCACCCGGAGCTGCTTCTGTTTACAACTGTTGGCACAAGCTCCATTAAAGTGACCAAGTTTTGAATTTTTACCAAAAAAAAAACACTACAGGAGGCCTTTGTTCACCCCCCGGGAGCCGTGTGAGACTTTGTGGATGGGCACTTAAACTTGTTTTGGATTGATGCATCCAACACCCGAGTGGCATTAAACAGTTTGAAAGATCAAAGACAATTTAATAACTCTGACTGGATTCATCTGAAAGACATACACCTAGGATGACTTGAAGGCAGGTAATTTAGGGGCTAATTTTCATTTTTGGGTGAACTAACCCTTTAAGGGATTTTATTAACATAGCCTACATGTCAACAGAAGCTGAACCAATATGAGACCATTAAATCCCAGAATGATTTCATGGTTCAGCCCCACAAAAACAGCCAAACACATTCAGAAGTACTTAAATCTTTATTTACAAAAATTAAACATTTTTGGCTTTAAGTTGAATCTCCCAGACCTGGAGAGGGCCAACCTGGGCTTTTCCCTCCCACTGGAAACCTGTGGTGGTGATGAGATGGAGGAAACCAGTCAAACAAAGCCAGGATATACCATCAGATTTGGAGCTCAGTTGCATGCAATATACACCTGGTACTTTGGTTAAAACGCTATTGGTCCTCAATCCACAGCTTGCGTCACAGCAGCCACATACCTCATCACGGCCATCAGAAGAGACCCATCTAAAACACATACACTTTTGTAGAGGATGTATTTTACACAGAATATATAGTTGCATCACCCACCCAGACTCACTCATTTGCTCTAAAAGAACAAGACTTGTGATTTTCGTCAACCTGTGCCAAAGCTGCACTTGCTTTTAGAAGGCAGGTGATGTAAATCTGCAAAGACAGGCAGCTTACTACATGCAACCAGAACTTTAAAGTACTTGGGGGGTGTTACTTAGTAAATAATATTTATTAATTATAATAAAATGCATACATCACCACTGCTCTCTTGTTGGAACCTAAAGGCCTCCAACTGAAACTGGAGTTTGTCATCTTGCACTCTGGGCAGAAATTTGGAGATGGAGCCTGTATACTTTGCATCAGTGAGGCAACTGAAACACCAAGAGGTTTCATGAGGATCTTGATTCCCACACTTATGAGAACTTAATGTAATGTTCTTACCCATGATTTTCAATAAAAGAATACATTGGAGCGGATTTCACATTAGGGTCCCTAGTGGCAACGCAGTGGTCCACAAATATACGAAGGGGAACATGGTTGTACTGCTTCACAGATGCCTGAATATTTAAGACATCACCCAGGAAGAAAACAGTCGAAGGCCTCTCAAACATCCAGTCATCTTAAAAATAATAATAATATATAAATTAATACACACAATAATAATACCACCAATATAAAAGAAAAACAAACCAGTCATGATCTTCAGGGAGAAAACCAGAATATCCTCTGCAACCTGGGTGGACGCATATGGGATCCAAGCTGGCTGCACTTCGTTACTGCTCACGTGGTGTCTCCTGTAATGAAATGCTCATTCAGGTCTAAAAGTCTTGAATTGTAAAATTACACTAATGCAAGTAAAGAAAACACTTGACCTGGGGTAGTGGCATTTAATACCAACTGTAGCACCACTGGACCTTACAATTGGAGTGCTTTGTAATGCTGCTGGTCTATAATCAAGGGTAAAGATATAGACAAGCTCATTCTCAGTCACCTGCAAGAGAGAATGAATTTAAAAGCTGCTGAATATGCATGACTTAGGCAAGGAGTAAATTCACAACATGGTTAAAAAGCCAGAAGACACACCATAAACTGACTACCACACTCCTGAAGTGCAGAGTGAAAGATCAGGACTTTAGCAGCTGCATCCACGTTCACTACAGCACAGCCCCCTAGAGATAAAAGAGAGGGCTCAAGCAGCTGGCCAGTACCAAAGAAGTCCTGCTTCACTTCCACATGCACCCCATTTTCCCAACACTGGACTGCTACACTGTCGGAAGGTCTAGGCTGCTGCAACTCAAAGTTAAAATCTGGCTGTACTGGCTCTTCTTGGACCTTTGGGAACTTCCAGACCAGCTTCTTGACTGGGCCCAGCAATTCTTGTTTGGACTGAATACTTGAAGGTGCCAGATTTGAAGTAAGCGGAGCCTGCTGGGGCCTCCGAGATTGAACTCCATTAGAACCTTGGATAGAATTCCACTGCTCCCTAAGCTGAGAATCAACACTTTGAGGTTCTTGCATCAGCACCCGGGGATGAAACACTCGAGCCTTTGGCCTGGCACTGTACACATGATCAAATGCAACCAGCACTAAAAGCCCAAGCACACATTGCATAAATCCCATTATTACAGCCACCATATTACCACACAGCCACACTGCATTAAGGTGTTGTAGTACTATTTTATAGTGCCATGAATACTATCCCCACCCACCCCCAAACAAGCTTAATTGCTATGTGGACCATCCTAATCACATAATCAATGCCTCAGCTGCATTGAAGTTCACTCATCAAGCCCTGCAAACAAAGCAAAAGTAAATTATTTAAAAAACAAGGGAAACATTTTAGTGCTTCTGTTTTAAGATATACAGTATTTGACCTAAGTTTTTGAGTTATCTTGGGGATAGAGATATTATGAATATTTCTTACATCGTTAATATGCTCTTATCTCGACCACAAAAAGTTGGTTTGAATGGCTGCACATCTTCAACGTCCTCATAATCATCTTAATTTGGGATGAAGACTGATTGACTACAGCATACATTTAGATGAATGAAAATACTCCAGTGGTTCCTGTAAGTGAGTGCAGGAACAGGGAGCTACACATTCCTACACTCATCAAAGTAATTACCAGAATACTGTCTGGAGAGCATACGCTTGGCTGCCAATATTGTATTAAACTACACATCTCTACTTCAAAGTGAAACTTTCATTTTTTTTCTTTAAACATCCTTGACGGTAAGTGCAAACACACGTGCCAACCACATGCTAAGGGAAACACTGTAAAATGATATCAAACCTTTTTTCCTTTTTGAGAAGGCCTCTGCTAAAAATCAATCACATGGCACTGGCACCTTTCAGGATAATTTTATTTGAACAATGAATTTTTTTCTGTGTAAGCTCTCTCATTTAACCTTTTAATGGAAATAGACAATGAGGGTCATATTCAGGGTCTCCCGGTAGGCTAGAGGAAACTGGTAAAGGTTTTAACTTAGAAACAGGATGGAAAAATCACTTATGTTCAAAACACATGCCATGTGTAAAATAAGATCCATATGCACTATAATTATGTAAATGTAACACTTTACACAATAATGGGCCTTTACAATTTAATTGTAATGGTGACTGATTCAGTAAAATGTTTTTTTTACCAAATATGAATCCATAAAAATTTGTATGCTTGTATCTCAAAGCCAAATTTGCTTTGATATACAAAATTTGATATACAAAGCTTGTATATTTTACAAGCTATTACAAGTTATTTTATTATTATTATTATCTGGTTCTTCATACAGTTTATGTCAAACTTGAAAAAAATTAGCATTATTGTCAATGTGACATTGTGCCTGTTATCTCCCTCTCAGCACTCCTTCCTTTATACAGACCTGCAGACTTTCCCTCTCAGCCCACACCAGCATAGCTAGCTTACTGTAACTAATCATCAAAGTAATAATTGTTGTGCTTCTTGTTTTAGCACATTTTTCCATGTTGTTAATCTAGAATCAAAAAATCCCAAATAAACCCCATGAAAGAGGATCATCTTGGAGTAACCAGGATGCCGTGAATTTTCACCAGGATAGGCCTATAAAATAAATGTTTGTTTTGTGTGCCGCCTTTGTGTTATATGAAGGTTTTTTAATCTTTGATTTTTATCAATTTATCAATTATTGCTACATTTCCAATGCATTTTATGTATAGATTTTATTATTTATCCCTTGTCCCAGACTTTCAATCATAAACTGAAAACTGAATTGAAATCTATCACAGGCCTAATATCATCATAAAAATGTTTATTCCCAAAAAAAACCCTGACAACCCAAAGCACAACCAGTAACCATTTAAGTATTTATAGTGTGAAAATGTTTTGTTTTTACTGGTGATTGTCCCTCAGTTGTGACATAATTTCTATTAGATCCATTTTCCCCAAATAAAAAAACATCAAGGTAAATATCACGTAGGGGTGAATTCAGGTAAACTGGGACACTTTTTGCCATTGAGATGACTGGGAAAAATGTCCTAATTGACCTGATTTAACCCTATAGAATAACAGATTTTTTTATTGTGCACCTTTTCCTAGCAAGCTGTACTTTTGAAGAATGTTTGAAAAAAGGCTGACTTTCTATGTTTCAAATGTTATTTCCATCATCATCATTTCCACAGGTCCAATTTTAATTTTTTTTAAACAAAAGAATAGAAACAAATCATTCTTAACTGCATGGAGATGTTTATATCAGATGTGTTTATAAAAAGAAATGTTTGTATGAGCTTTAAAATTATTTATCTAGATTATAATTATCTAGATATTAGATAAGTTAGCTATCACAAATTATTTTGACACACATTTATTATTATTCTTTTCTCTTTGCTCACTGATTTTCCGGTGCCCTCATGGCAGCTATTTCCATAACACGGAAGCTGGTACAACTCTGTGCAAACACATTAAACAGAGTGGCATCCAAAAAGGGTCAAGTTCATACAGAAATCAAGTGGCAAAAACTCAAACTTCAAAACGAGAAACCTCTGGGGATCTTAAGTACAATAACAGCTTTAAAACAAAGGAAATTGGAAATAGGGAAGATAGTTTAATAATCGAACAAATGTGTCTCATATACAATGCTTCCTGTCTTGCTTTTGATTTTTACTTTTAAATATAATTGTGAATATTTTTATGGGTGTTCCTTGTAATACTTTATAATAAGTTATTATTATTATTATTACTTTTTGTATAATATCAGTTTGTAGAATTAATTCAATGTCGTAAATTGTATGGTGTATTTTGTCATGACATTTACAAAGAGTAGAAAAAGTCACCATTAATTTTATTTCCAAGTAATTGGAAAGATACGGTAAAGGCGCCAATGGAATAGTTACTGGTAACAATTCCTAGGGATTCCCCTCTGGACACATATTGTATCCCCTTTTCCTTGATAAACAGAGCTGAAGCTATTCACATAAAATGTGAGTGTTTCTGCCATTAGATCTCCCTGTTGACTTTTTTCGCGACAAAAAGTGAAAGTTGTAGTTGTATACACAATAATTAGTTAAAAAAAATGTCATGAAATTTTTATTTCTATTTCTGAACATACTGTGAAACTATGCAGTCATTCTGCTGTGGCCGTATCAGCATCAAAATCTCTATTTCCTGAGAGGTCACTTCCTTGCGCCTTGAGAGTGTAAAAAATGAAAGTGTTTCTTCCTTGCTTAGTGTTAGAGAGGGGCATTTCCAGAGACTAGAATTCCATTGGATCCGGGAAGGGGAGTCCTAAACCATAGCTGAGCTCCTATAAATGCCAGTGATTACCAGACCAGGTCCTCAAATCAGAACCATCATATTAGTGGAGAAGTACAGAGACGACCATTAACAGGACCATTTCATATCTGAACATCATTGACAATGGTACGTAAAGCATTTAAAATATGCATTTCTATAATTTTAGTATCAATAAATATTATGTTCATCCAACTGATATAATCCTTTAATTTTGCAGGGCATCTTCAACAAAGTACCATTGCAATTTTTTGCTTCCCTTGTTCTTATTTATTCAGGTAAGAAAGCAAACCATACTAGTGTAAATAAATAAATACAACCTGTAAACATAGTTCACTCAAAGTTGCAATGGTTTAATTCTACAGTGTTAAACCTATGGAGAGGCACTGAAGGCTGGTCTTACCATTACTCAACAATCACTATGAACTGGGAATCTGCCAGACACTGGTGCAGGCAGCATTACACCGACATGGTAGCCATCCAGAACAAAGATGAGATTGATCACCTCAACAGTATCCTTCCAAAAGTCGATGGATATTACTGGATAGGCATTCGTAAAATTAATGGCATTTGGACCTGGGTGGGAACTAATAAGATGCTTACCAAAGAAGCTGAGAACTGGGCAGATATGGAGCCTAATAATGGAAGGAATAATGAAGACTGTGTGGAAATATACATTAAAAGAGTGCCAGATGAAGGCAAATGGAATGATGAATCCTGCTTAAAGAAGAAGACTGCACTGTGCTACATGGGTAGGTAGTCTTTATGTGGTCAGGGACCCCTATAATACAGGGGAGAAAAAATGTACAAGGACCACCTCATAATTCTAACAGTGATTAAGCATATGCCTACTAAAATTTGTATACTCAGATGCCATTGTAACTTCTAGATTCCATCTTTTTTCTGTTTTGATTTTTCTGTATAAATGGTTAAATTAAACAATCAAAAAGCATGTCTGATATGGTATGATTTCATTAATTGAAATCACAAAACTTATAAAATTTAACAATTTATTAACTTATTATTTAACTATTACTTACATTTTTGTCATACAAAGTGGTGCATAACAGAGCTTTTCTGTTAAAATTCAGCTACTTTTGATTTATTTATGCAAGGTTTGCCAAATTCCGTGACATTCTGCATTAGTCAATTCCATTTGTATGACCACATTTTTCCCATTTGGGAAATCATACAGCCCTAACATTATTTTGCAGACCCCTGTCTATGGGTAGCGGACCCCACTTTGACAGCCCCTGTTGAAAGGTGAATGAAAAATGAATTCATCAATGAGTAATTATCCATTTTTTGTCTTTTTCAGCATCCTGCAAAGACGACTCCTGTGTCAGTGGTCAAGGAAAGTGTGTTGAAACCATAAACAGCCATAAATGCTCATGCTTTGGGGGTTTCTATGGAGACCGATGTGAACATGGTGGGTAATATTTTTCTAGATGTTGTTAATATATCTGTTGACAATGAAAGGTGTGAAATGTAACCATTTGACCTGTTTTCTGATTTTCAGTTGTAAAATGCAAAGACATCACTCCACCAGATCATGCTAGTGTTCAGTGCTCCCATCCTCATGAAGACTTCTCATATGACTCTCAGTGTGAATATTTCTGTGAGGAGGGTTATGAACTAATAGGTTCCAGAACGACAAGATGCACTTCTACCACAGAGTGGTCAAGCAAACCACCAACCTGTGAACGTGAGTTGAATTTACATTGTCAAATGAACATGACACATTTGACCAGATGCTTTTTTTTTTAAAACACTTTCACATTTTTTTGCAGTTGTTCAATGTCCAGTGTTGACCGAACCACAGGATGGCCGAATGCAGTGTCACCATCCAATGGGCATCTTTAGCTACCAATCCACCTGTGAGTTTTTATGTGTAGAAGGATACACACTGCGAGACTCCAGCTCCTCTACACTGTTCTGTGGGGCAAAAGGACGCTGGAACGATTTGCAACCCACTTGTGAAAGTAAGACGAGTCAGGATTTTCTAAGGAAAACACTTTTGAAAGTAGTTCAGCAACAGTTCTGCTCTTTAACATCTCTGCTCTTGGCGTTTAATGATGATCCCCTTTTTCTGGTTTTCAGTTGTAAAATGCAAACCGGAGGACGTCACCCCACCAGATCATGCTATTATCCAGTACTCCCATCCTCATGAAGACTTCTCATATGACTCTCAGTGTGAATATTTCTGTGAGGAGGGTTATGAACTAATAGGTTCCAGAACGACAAGATGCACTTCTACCACAGAGTGGTCAAGCAAACCACCAACCTGTGAACGTGAGTTGAAATTATATTGTGCAAGCAAAAAAGACATCTGATGTATATTTTACAATTGCTCCTTGGAAAAACTCTTATGAAAACTGTCTGATCTGTTCATAAATTCCCCTCTTTCCTCCCAGTTATTCACTGCCCAGCCCTTGACAGTCCTGTAAATGGAGAGCTGAGCTGCACTTCCAGTTTTAATTATGGGAGCAAATGCAGCTTCAGCTGTGTTGAAGGATTCCGACTCCAGGGAGCTTCAGAGATCAGCTGTACAAAAACATCAAAGTGGAGTCAGGAACCACCTCGCTGTGAAGGTAATCAACAACCTTTTGCCACATTTATGGATTTACAGGTTAATTTAATGTGAGTTTTTGTATTTCAAAAAAATAAGTTCGCCTTTGTTTTTTTTTCAACTCTGTAGCAATGGTCTGCCCACAACTTCCTGAGCCAATCAACGGGCATATGAACTGCTCATCTGAAGAACCCACTTTTGGCACCGTCTGCATCTTCATCTGTCATGAAGGCCACCAACTTGAAGACCCCAGTAACGAGATAGTGATGTGCAACTACAATGGGAGTTGGTCAGGGGAATTGGCAGTGTGTCAAGGTAAACAGCTGATATAGTGACTGTGGGATGAAGATATGTCATATATATAAATATATTTTGTTGATGAAATGAGAAAAACATTCTACAGCTCATTTCCTTTCATTTGTATTTTCAGCAGATCCCTCTGCATCACTCTTCGAAGTGACTCTTGGGGTTGCAGGCGCTATCAGCGGCTCCAGTCTGGGCTTAGTCCTCTGGATACTGAAGAGACTGAGGAGAAAAGGTGAGCCAAACAGTCTACTGAGTTTGTGAATAAGTTCTTCCATAAAACTATTTAATAATATATTGAAAATGAATTAAAATGCTAAATTATGTTGTTTTGTTTTCAGCTAACAAATTTGACCTGATCAGGTAAGATATGTCTTATTTTGCAGTTATGTTTTTCTTGTGTCATTACTGTCATTATTAATCGCTTTTGGTTTACAAGACTATATCCTGTTTAACTCTGCTTTTGTCTATTTCATTTTTAGTACCTCGGATACTGAGGATCCACCACAGATTTATAAGAACAGTGTTGACAGTCTCATATAGACCAAAATAGCATCAAATAGCATACAGCATATATGGTGAGCATATATTCCTCATGCACATAGACAGGCCAGTGTGATAGCGACGTAACTTATTAAAGTGAACAATTCATTGAAAAACCGAATTAAACTTTATTTTTCACAGGACACACAACTGCCTTGCTGGACATAAAAATGAATGTCATCACAAATGATCTGAGACATTTTGGATATATTTACATTATCAGTTACTAGGCAACAGTAACTGAATGTGATTTCTACTTCCCAACGGAAGCTTTAATTATTTACTCGACTGAACATATTGTTCTGTACTGTTTAAATGTCCTATTTTTATGTTATTAATATACACATTTGTTGTACTATTTATTGTTCCAAAACCGTATTGGTCCTATTAAACTATTTTAACATGTAAACCAATAAAGTGTGACATTTATGACATCATGACTTGGTGTTTGAATGCATTTTCCACTTTCAGATGAGCATCTAAAACTTTACAAAAGCATATATTTTCAACATCAAAGCATAAATGAACATTCAGTGTAATTGGTCATTCCATCTGTAGAATCATCAGCAGTCAATTTGAACCTAAATAAAAGCTGGAAGTGAAGTCACTGTACTCTTTCTTCCTTTATCTTTCCTCACTTGTAAGTGCATTAAGGTATTAGCATTTTTATTGCAGTGAAAGGTTTTGTTTAAATAACCCAGCCCAGGTCAATTTCATCTGGACGTGTATCCTGTGACTGTCAATCCTTGAAGCTGCATATAATCAGGGAGGGTTTTTTAAATGTACTTTTAATGAGTTAGCTTCTCAGAAATACCTTTCATGAGGTTAAAACGTCTTTTGAATAATTATTGCCATAAATTACCCACATTTTATTATTTTTATTCTTTTTTAAATGTATCTTGAATGTGGTCTGATGTTGTTCGATTATCAAAATCATCTAATCATTATATGCATCTCAGCACCATTCTCTTTGTGCAAGAGGTGCTTTTATGAAATGATAAAAGAACATAATAATTAACCAGCAATTTCCAAAAAGTGACATTCTTGCCCAGGAGGTTGTTACTGAATTCAATTATTTGCTAAGGCAATATTTCTCATTTTTGTTTAGTTTTAGTTTTTCACCTGCTATTTATATTTTATTATCTTTCAGATTTACTTTAACAAAAATGTTTTAATCATTTCAGTTAACGATAATAACCCTGGTCAGGATTTACTTAGAAAAGCTGTTATGAATGTAGTTTAGATCTGCTCTTTGCTATCTGAGGCTAAGCAAATGGATTTAATCATGGTGCCATTTTTATATTTTTCAGTTGTAAAATGTGAACAGGAGGACACAATCACTAGATCATGTGCACTCATCCTCATAAAGATTTCTCATATGGCTCTCTGTGTGAATATTCCTTTGAGAAAGTTATGATCCACCACAGGTTTATAAGAAGTTTGTACAGTTTCATAGAGAGAAGAAGAGTATCTACAAGTGAGCACATATTTCTCATGCACATATACAGGTCAGTACGTGTGATGTAGTTTATTCCAGATCAAGACCATTTTATTTTTGAAAATGTGAAAATGACTGACCGTTTGAGAACACTTTTATTTGTTGGCTGGGGTTGATTACATTGAAGTTGCCTAAATATGAATTTTAGACCATCGAAAATGGTCCAGGGTGAGCACCATTCACTTGCATTAGATGCAGAAAAATCCTGGAATGTTTTCCTCCAAAACCTTAATTTCTCTTAGGCTGAAGAAAATAAGACCTATAGGCTACATCTTGGATGGCCCAGGGATGAGTAAATAATCAGGAATTTTTCATTTTACTCCATTAAACTATTTGTAGAAGTAAACCAATAAAGTCTGACTTTAATTATGTCACGGGTGTTTCAATGCATTTTCCACTTTCATATGAGTGCCTAAAACTTCAAAAGCATAAATGTTATAAAAGCATTTTCAACAACAATGTATAAATAGTCAGTGTGACTTATCTTTCCATTTGTAGAATGATCAGTAGTATATCTGAGTCTTAACACCTAAATAAAAGCTGGAAATGAAGTCACTGTTCTCTTCCTTTATCTTTCGTCACCTTTAAGTTCATAAAGCCATTAGCATTGTGAATGCAGTGAAAGGTTTTGTTTAAATAACCCAGGTTATGTTCATCTGGACGTATCCTGTGACTGTGTCATTCCCTGAAGCTGCGTATAAGGGAGTGTACGTTTTTTATATATTTTTAGTGAGTTACATATAGTGAGAACATATAGTGAGAACATATAAATGATAAGCAATTTCCAAAAAGTGGCGTTCTTTCCCACGTTGTTACATAATGTTTATTCTTTCGAACCTGTGAAGAAACATCCTGCAATTTAATGCTAATGACTGATATATATGGTGGAAAACCCCACTTTGCCCACAGTTTTAGTGTACATTCATCATCCTTCCAGGATAAAATACATTTGAGAAAAACATTTAACTTTAACTTTTGATGTCCAACATTTTAGTCAATGTTGAAGGATGGACATATCACTGGATGGACAACGAGACAATGACCTGGAGTGAGACAAGAGAGTGGTGTCAAAAACATTATACAGACATTGTGATGGTCCACAATGAAAATTTAACCTTTTCCTTAAAACAAAATTTGAAAGAAAAATCTTCATCTCCCTAACTACTGGATTGGAATGCGAAAGATCAATGGCGCTTGGACATGGGTTGCCAATGGACAGAGTGTGAACTATGAATACTGGGCACCCGATGAGCCCAACAACAACAAGTCAGATGAGAACTGTGTGGAATTGTACATCAGCAGAATAAACAATAATGGAAAGTGGAACAATGACAGCTGTAAAAATCCTAAGCATCCTGTATGCCACAAAAGTACGGAGTTGGATATGAAAGGTGCCTTACTTGTTCAATTAGTTTCATAATTTCCAGATAGAACACATATTTTTTTATTTTAATAACCTTCATGAGTCTAATAGGGATGTTTCTGAGAGAGAACATTTGAGTGTTTTACATAGTCCAGAAAGGATGTTTTTTATAAATCTATGCATTTTCTTTCATGCAGCACAATGTCCAAACAAATGCACTGATAGACAGGACTGCGAAGAACAAGTCAACAACTTCCCCTGTGTGTGTAAACCAGGTTTCTCCTGGGCCAGAGTGTGAAACAGGTCAGAACAAACATTTCAACAGATAAACAAATGTAAAGTGTAAAAAATTACAATTTGTGGTGAAATATCTGCTGAGGAAGTGAAATACATTATCATTTATTAGTGGTTCTCAGCTAGTGGCTCACAACCCGGGTCTGTTCTGATGGGGCCAGGGAAAAACAATGTTTAATGGACAAAGTTTTATACAATCCTGGATGTACTGTATCATTTTATGATAATCTTTACTTAAAAGAATATTTCACCCCAAAAAATGAAAATTTGCTGAAAATGTACTCACCCTCAGGCTATCCAAGATGTGGATGAGCTGTTTCTTCATCAGATGAGTAAATTGTTTCTTCATCGGATGAGTAAATCTTCTGCAAATTTTCAATATTGGGTGAACTACTCCTTTAAGACATTCCTTGATCATGCAGTCATTTTTTTCTCTCTCCAGTCATTTCATGTGAACCACTCTCTGCACCACCACATGGTTAGATGGAATGCATGGGCACGGTCTGTATGGGAATCATTCCCTCAACTCAAACTGTCAATTTTCATGTGCTGGTGGTTATAAACTGAATGGTACAGCTGAGCTCAAATACAATTCCTCAGGTGCATGGAACGCACCACCACCTTCATGTGCAGGTGCAATATGTATTTCAAAGTTATGATTCTATAATTTACATCAAAATGTCTTTTATTATGTAAATATATGCATGGAAGATTAAGTTGAAGTTTTTCTGTTGTAGCGGAGTGTTTTCCCATTCTTTTGTTTGGTGGTGGATTGATGAACTGCACTGAAGGACATGACAGCATCAGATCTGCCTGTAGAGTACAGTGTCCACCTGCTCATTTGCTGCTGGGTTTTGCTGAGTTCACCTGCAGAGCTGATGGCACATGGGAGTCTTCTTTCCACTAATGTGTGCAAGTGAGGAGTTTGCTCTTTTTAGTTGTGTACCACAGATATAGAGTATAATGAGAGCAGCATGTAATAATAGTAGGTATACTGATGGTGTTTAATTTTTATTATTTAGATTTCTTTTTATATATAATTTAATTTGAAAAGATTTTTTATTCATTTTTAAGAAACCATATACAAGAAATATTCAGGGAACAATACATATATTTATTGTTACTACCACTAAGCCGCTATGTTATTTTAACTCCATCAGAGTATGCTGTCATATTTATTTAACAAATTCATATATTTAGAAACTGAATAAATAACTGATTTAATTCTGAATCATTTACACACACACACGTTTCTTTCAAAACCAACCCTTCATTCAAAATATTAATGTTACATTCAAAATATTTAGGTTTTGAGGAACATTATTCCAAATCATGTTTGAACCCCATGGGTAAATTTAAAAAAAATAGTTTGAACCCCATGGTAAAATTAAAAATAAATAAATTAAATTATTAGGCTATTTTTAAATGGGAGAAATGTAAGGGAAAATATAAAGGACTAGTTTCAATCGGATTCATAAAGAATTTGAGAAAAAACAACATTCTAATTTTAAATGTAAATATTTTGGCATAAAATGTATTCTTTATATATTGTTATATCTTTCCTCAGGTTATGTCCATTTTCTAATTGCTCTTTTGGCATCTGTTGTCATCTCTGTGTTTTGTGGCTGTTTATTTTGTTGCTCCAACTGCAGAAGGAGTGAGTATACTGTGAATTTAAGAGTGTATCAAATATCAAACAATTAATTGCAATTATATTGCAATTATTGTAATTATACAATATAATATATACGTTTATTTAATTAATTTTTTTATGTTGTTGTAGGTAAAAAGGCAGTGAGGTAAATTATGTTCAATCTTAAATTAAGTTTTCTAGCCAGTTGCATTAATGTAGATGGACAGGTCACAGAAATCTTACTCCTCCTAACAGCAAACAGATAATTACTAGAAATAATAATAATAAACTAAAGCTAAATAAGCGACCAGTATCTATTGTTAGAATAGTAAAAATGATTTAACAGGCTTACTGTAAGTATGTTAAAAATAGAATGAAAACAGTGATTTATGAATGGGCACCTATACTACAATTCAAAACTTTGGGGTCAGTAGGGTAGTTTATTAATTTATAGTAATATAATATGATTTATTAATGTAATTTATTAACAATATATTTTACTTTTTACTATTTATACTTATTACTACTAGTACAATTGTAATACATATGATCTACTTCATTCTTTAATCTAGTGTAAGCATGCATTGCAAAGCCAGTGAGTGTATGGCATACCAGAAGTCGTCCCCTTTTTTAAAATGTGTGTAAAAACAGTAGTATTGTGTGTCAGATCCTGAAGGGCTCCAGCACTGCATTGGATGTCTCCTTTATTTAACACACCTGATTTATATCATCAGATCATTAGCAGAGGCACCATGACCTTACTGAATGTATCAGATAAAGGAGGCAATCCAAAATGAGTAATGCTGTGGTGCTCCAGGACAAGGATTGTTTTAAAACAATACCTGAGTTGGAGGTGGTCGGGCTGGCCATTTGGTTGTGATAGTCTCTGGCACAGAAAAGCCTGTCCCCTGTGAGCACACAGCGGTCTCCCTTCTGCAGCCTGCAGCTGCACACACAGCAGCAGAAACACCGCAGGTGGAAAACCGTAGTGCCTGCGTGCATCACCAGCTCGGCCGGAGAGATGACCTCTGCGCAGCCCTTGCACCGTACCAAAAACAACCTGACAGGAAAAGAGAGAAAGAATGAATTAATATGCATTTGTTAAAGCAACTATATACATTTTTACTTTGAAATATCAGTTTCAAATGGTACATTGACGTCTAAGGCAAATGGGTTCAGTTTCCTTCCCACATTCTCTTTCAAATATCTGTTCTGGGAGTTTGTAAGTTTGGTGAGTGTGAACGTAATTCCGTGAAAATGACGGATCGCATTATGGCAGCAACAAATGAGCGGGCAGCCAAAGCCGCTTTAAGGCAAGCCTTCAAGGTTAGCAAAAAAAAGCCTAACACTGTCTGGTACACAGGGAAGGAGATTTTAAAAATATATATATTAATGGAGAAGAGGCTTCACTCTACAGAATAAACTGCTTTTGAGGGAAAAAGCCTATCATTTTATGAATCGACAATTTATCAACTTATCAGCTAATTTGCCATTAAATGTCTGTTTAGGATTGATCTATTTCTATTTTTTCTGTACCCAAACTGTTTTTTTAAGAGAAGTCATGGACAATTTTGTTTAGTTCACAGCATTTCTCTTTCATTTTTAAGGTATTCGCAAACAATGACGTCAAGGCTGTGATGTGATTGGTTATCAAGGTACACGGATACAAGTTGGCTGTTACACTTTCTCCAATGGTAGAGCCATAGAACTTGTTATCTCCTAATAATAAGATCATGGCTGCATCTGAAATCGCATACTTCCCTACTATATAGTAGGTAGAAAAACAGTATGTGAACAGAGTAGTATGTCCGAATTCATAGTATTCATTAAAAAGTAGGTAAACTACTACTGTTTCCTGCGAAATTCTGAAGTGTGCATCTGATGGACACTTTACTATCCCATGAGGCCCTGGGAGAGGATTTGCAAATGACTGTGAAGCAACACAACTGACCCTAGCTCACATGACAATGATAACATGACGAATACATCCGGATCACATTCAAGTCAAGTCACTTGACTTGACATTCATACTACACATATCCACACTATATAGAACATACTTTTTAATAGTCACTTATTACTTACTTATTCAAGAGAAGTACCTACTCAGAGAGTATGCAATTTTGGACGCAACCCATCTTTGGAACAGCTATCCACTGTAATTATGACAGTGATATATTTACGTGATAAAATAACACAAAACTACACTCTTAAAAATAAAGGTGCTTCACGATGCCATAGAAGGACCTTTTTGTCTAAATGGTTCCATAAAGAACCTTTAACATCTGAGGAACCTTTCTGTTTCACAAATGGTTCTTTGTGGCGAAAGAAGGTTCTTCAGATTACAAAAAGGTAAGAAAGAGATGGTTCTTTAAAGAACCTTTGACTGAATGGTTCTTTGTGGAACCAAAAATGGTTCTTCTATGGCATCGCTTGAAGAACCTTTTGAAGCACCTTTATTTTTAAGAGTGTACATATAGTTGCTTTAAAATCTTTTGATGAAGAATACAAAAAATTATTTTGTTCCTTCAGAATGTTTTTGTTGATGTACCATCAGAGATTCCAGGAATGTTGCTGAGTCGCCCCGTTCATCAAGGAGTGAGACAAGAACTTGCCATGTCCCCTCCACCCCAAAAAAAGAAAGCCATGCAGACGCATACCCACAGCATGTTGAGTGTGCATCTTAGCACCTGGCAACCAGAGCTGGCTTTCAGCGGGTTAGACAGAGGTGGCCGGCTCCATGACTGTGTCCGGGGCAGGACTCCCGGGGAGGGGGGAGAAAGGAGCTCGGCAGGCCGTGGCTCCAGACGGAGGGAAAGAATCATGCCTCCTGGTGGGCGAGGCCAGTCCAAGGAATGATCTTAACTCGACTTAACCAAACCCAGACAAAGGAGGGAGCTGGCCCAGAGCCTCGCAGCCATTGTCCTGCCCTGGCAGACACCACATTTTCTGTTTGTCAAACTGGCCTGAGATTTCCGTG
>NW_015505194.1:32426-40403 GCF_001515645.1 Sinocyclocheilus grahami
AAGGTTCTTCAGATTATAAAAAGGTAAGAAAGAGATGGTTCTTTAAAGAACCTTTGACTGAATGGTTCTTTGTGGAACCAAAAATGGTTCTTCTATGGCATCGCTTGAAGAACCTTTTGAAGCACCTTTATTTTTAAGAGTGTACATATAGTTGCTTTAAAATCTTTTGATGAAGAATACAAAAAATTATTTTGTTCCTTCAGAATGTTTTTGTTGATGTACCATCAGAGATTCCAGGAATGTTGCTGAGTCGCCCCGTTCATCAAGGAGTGAGACAAGAACTTGCCATGTCCCCTCCACCCCAAAAAAAGAAAGCCATGCAGACGCATACCCACAGCATGTTGAGTGTGCATCTTAGCACCTGGCAACCAGAGCTGGCTTTCAGCGGGTTAGACAGAGGTGGCCGGCTCCATGACTGTGTCCGGGGCAGGACTCCCGGGGAGGGGGGAGAAAGGAGCTCGGCAGGCCGTGGCTCCAGACGGAGGGAAAGAATCATGCCTCCTGGTGGGCGAGGCCAGTCCAAGGAATGATCTTAACTCGACTTAACCAAACCCAGACAAAGGAGGGAGCTGGCCCAGAGCCTCGCAGCCATTGTCCTGCCCTGGCAGACACCACATTTTCTGTTTGTCAAACTGGCCTGAGATTTCCGCACCCGGAGGGGAGGGGGGGGACGGAGAGTGGAGCTGTAGTTTAAGGTTTGGGTTGAGTGTGACAGGGCAGCTTAGAAAGAATCATCCCTAGAAGTGTGACAGCTTCAGACTTGGGCTGACAGTTTACTCCTTAATTCAAGACACTACAGGCAAAACCATTGTTTTTTATGCACTAGTCAATTTTGACATAACGTCTTTTTTTAGACTAGTGGAAAGAAAACATCCAAAATACACATTTAAATAATTTTTTAATTATATTTCAACTTCAGATTTCAATTACAATACTTGTCTATAAAGCCTTTTTTTTTAAACGAGCCAGAAATCTCCACTTCAGTAGCACTTACACCAGACTTCCCAGTTTTATTCTGAAGGTTTTTACAGGTTTGTTCTTGCAATATCTGCCTAATTTTATTTCTAAAAACGTGTTGAAAATCAACTACAAATTTAAACAAAACAATTCAGAAAACTTGCAATACAAAACAATTGCCTTAATATACTGTGATTAATCACCTGGAGAAAGTGTTGATATCAGTTAAAAATTTTACCCTATTTACCTGTGGCATCTTGCCTTAATGCTAAAAAGTCAAATCAAGTCACCTTTATTTATACAGGATAAGATGCATTAAACTTGTTAAAAATGTTTCTTTAAATGATAGCGCCATGATTACTGTATGTTGATGCATTATGATACGTTTTTGTGTTTCTCTCTTACAATTTGTACCAATTATGAGCTTTCGGCTATAGATCAGTGGGTGATATTGTTGGTATGTGTATCTCAGCTAGGTGCATGCATGGGAGCACTGCAGTTTGTTCACTTACAGACAGCAAAAAATCCTCTTCTGATAAGTATGAATCGAAACATCCCAAAGCCTTGCATGGTTGAGAACTATTAGTGTTGCCCTGGGGTTGCTGGGGAAACGGCTGCGAGTTCTTTAGGGTTCAGTGGGATGGACAGAAAAAAAGGGACTGCTGCTCATTATACACAAGAGCATCTGTGGTATGTGAATGCAGATAGCAGGATATGCCAATGGCATGTTTGCGTATTATTGGATGCAATATGACACATGCTTCAAAATACAGTACAATTTACTTAATGGTTGCATTAACAAGATAACAAACTCAGCTATTTTGATCCGGAAGCAGCTATGTTGATATATAAAATGTTATTGCAACTTGCTCCTTAGAGCCTGAATCTATTTCTCAAACCTTTTTTGGACATGAAACTAGAAAAGTGTTCCGCATAATATATTGTAATCTATATAATTTCACATTATCATCAATATGAGTAAAATGCACATGATCACAAATAATTTATTTTTAAACTAAAAAACGGACGTTTTTGGTGGAAAACACACTTTATAAGTGTCTTCTACCTTTAACAAGACACCTGAGCATTTATTTAGTTTTGAACTGTTTTTCGTTTTAATGAATTTATAAAATGAAACCAAATGGTATGTTTGACAGAAGTGCATTTTTAATGTTAGAATTATATTATCTTAAAAAATGTGACTAACTATAAAAAAATCTTTAGATTAATTATTTTAATATTTGATAGTCCTAATATAATAATAAAAGTCACAGTAAGTTATATTTTATGCTCCTAATGGCTGCTTGGCATCACAGGAATAAATTACATATATTAATATATGTTAAAATAAAAAGAATTAATTGTAATAGTACTTCACAATATTACTGTTTTTACTCTATTTTTGATCAAAT
Organism: Sinocyclocheilus grahami; assembly: GCF_001515645.1. NCBI lineage: Eukaryota > Metazoa > Chordata > Actinopteri > Cypriniformes > Cyprinidae > Sinocyclocheilus > Sinocyclocheilus grahami. The sequence goes on from NW_015505194.1 coordinate 34,796, forward strand.
AAATGCATCCCTATTTAGAATAAGAGAATTCTTTCAAAAACATTTAAAAAATCTTACTGACCCCAAACTTTTGAACAACAGTGTAAATGTTTTACGAAGTAAACACATGAGAATTGAGAGAGAAAAAAAACGGGGTGAGTAAAAGCGCATAGCATTAATTACTGTCACATGTATCAGCATGTTTGATCAACACCAGGAACTATAGCTTTCTAATGTACTGTACGTGACAAAACTTCACCAAAACTTTAAAAGATGATTTAGAATTAGACATCCACTTACCATTGAAGAGAAAATATCTTTTTGCCGCCCCGTATAACTTTCGACAGATGCTCAGATAGTTGTAAACGCGGACAAAAGCCTCATATGAAAATAAACCTGTGCCTCAGTTTCTCTCTCTCTCTCTCTCTAGCACGCACGCACGCACGCACACACACACACACACACGTCTGGTCAGCTATTCTTGTGGGGACTCTCCATAAGCGTAATGGTTTTTCTACTGTACAAACCGTATATTCTATTGCCCTACACCTAAACCCACCCCTTACAGGAAACTTTCTGCATTTTTAGATTTTCAAAAAAGTTCATTCTTTATGATTTATAAGCTTAATTCTGTGAGATTTATAAGCTTGTTTACCCGTGGGGACCTCAATTTAGGTCCCCATGAGTCTGTGTGTATTCAGTCCCCACCAGAATAGAAAAACAGGTACACACACACACACACACACATACACCACATCTCTCTGCTCCCATCAGCAGGTGGAGAGTAAGTAAATATTACTTTACAACTTGTGTTGAACTCTAAATAGCCTACATTATATAAAAAACTATCATAGTTTTTAAATACATTAGGCCTATGAAAACTATTGTAGTTACTATTAATAATAACTGCAATTATTATTGTTTTTATACTATTTGTTATACATAAACTTGACAGTTCAAACATGCCCTAAAGAATGTCACATTAACACTTTCTATATCCTATGCATTTCACATAGATTCACAATGGAGTGCAATCCTGCTAATAAATTTAGATTTCTTGTATTTTTCACAATTTGTTCTGCATATTGGATAACAGTAACTGAAAAGTGCATATGTACTACAGGTGCATCTCAATAAATTAGAATGTCGTGGAAAAGTTCATTTGTTTCAGTAATTCAACTCAAATTGCGAAACTCGTGTATTAAATAAATTCAATGCACACAGACTGAAGTAGTTTAAGTCTTTGGTTCAGTAATTAAAGCAAAAGGAGCCCCTTTTGAGTACATGTACAGTAAATTAACATACTTTCCAGAAGGCCAACAATTCACTAAAAATGTTTTTTATTGGTCTTATGAAGTATTCTAATTTGTTGAGATAGTGAATTGGTGGGTTTTTGTTAAATGTGAGCCAAATTATCACAATTAAAAGAACCAAAGACTTGAACTACTTCAGTCTGTGTGCATTGAATTTATTTAATACTCGAGTTTCACAATTTGAATTTAATTACTGAGATAAATGAACTTTTCCACGACATTCAAATTTATTGAGATGCACCTGTATATGATAAAAAAAATATGGGGTTAAGCTTAAACAATAACTATCTGGCTACTGGTTTTATTAGGTCAGATAAACATATTACAATAATCTGAAAAAAGAGGTTATTTTCTAAACAAATATTATATTTACATGCACATCAGTTCTCTGTGATAGCCTGCTACAGCCCAAATAGACAACCAGTGCAATAAATCCCAAACATTAGTTTGGAGTTCATATTATACAGTGTCATGACCAGAATCGATCATATAGCCTAGCCTACCTAAAATGAGTTAGAATTTTGAAAAATGATTAACATAAAAGAAAAACAATCACCTTATAACTGACGATTAATGATTTATATGACCAATTTATATTATTTATATAAAAAACATAAAACATGTTCTATTCTTAATTTGAAAAAATAACGATCACAGATTACATAAAGATTATATGATTTAAAATGAACTAGCGAGTATGGACCTTTTTTTAATATAAATATATTTTAGAAATACATTTATGAACAATATTGTAAGACACCAAAAGTTTGGGCAAGAAATCTTATGCGCTTCTTTCCCACAGGACAGTTCACACTTGTTCACCTTCAGAGCAATCAGCCTTCCACACTGAAAATGAGAAAGCCACCGCAGACACACGGTAGTCAATTTTTAATTATGGTTTGCATCGCTGAATGGTGCCATCTAGTGGGCGGGACACACTGCACCAGATTAGGCATATGATACAGAGTTTTGCTGAAATGTATCATTTATTCGAGATGTTATTTAAACTTGGACAACATCACGTCTCAAACAATTGCTTGCTCTTTAAAGGCTTTTGGTTCTACAAGGAAAAAACGGTTCAGTAAAATTAAGACAGAAAATGACAACTTGCTCCATTTTTTTTATTCAAAAAACAACAAAAAAAACAAAACAGTATTTAAATATTTATTTGAACAGAATTCTAAACTTCATTTTAGAAATTATTTTTTGGGTTTGATAAACATTCCTTGAATAAAATATATATGTTTCTTTAATGCACTGTCCTTGCAACAGTGGATGCCTGATATTAGCTATTTACATTCACAACATTTCTTTTCAAAACCATACCAATAAAATTAATTTCATCTGTATATTTTCAGACTTGCTCCTCTTTTTCCCCTGCCAGTATTTTTTAAAAGAATAATAATTTGTGCATGGTTTAAAATATGCAGCAAACTGCAATATCTTCAATCAAGTTCGTTATTGTATTAGTTACATAAGAATATGTACAAAAAATGGTCCGTTGGAACTCATGTCACGTGATCTGATGGGGTGCTTCGAGCATCTCCATTAAGAAAGTGTCTATGGGTGTGTCTCCAATCAGCTTAAAGAAAAATAGGTGCTCCAAACACTTAAGTCCAATGGATCGGAGGGCAGGAAGACGCAACAAAAGTTTAGCAAACCTGTAAAGCAGGCAGGGAGCAAGATAGCAGGTGAAATGGAGTATGTGCAACAGATATGATCAGTATTTACTGAACAAACATGTACATGACTGTACCTGCCAGGCTGGTCAGGGTATTTCTGTTTAGTATAGGTCTCCAGTGAGGCGTAAACTTTTTCCCTCAGTGCCTCTACCTCTGCTGGGTTGGACAAGCCTTTGGAATCTACGAGAAGAGACAATCTGCATGATTATAAATATATATTCAGAATATCAAAACATCTTACATATCTTTACATCTAATCTATTAACCTTCCATTTTGCAGTGCATTAAGGCATTTCAAAAATCACCAGTATTTTTGTGTTCCACAGATAAATAATGACAGAATTGTACTTTTTAATCTCTTTAACTACTACATATATTAGATTATATTACAAAATACAAGTTTTCTCTTTAACTTGAGTATTTTAATAATATAATATTATAATATAATAATATGCTTTATAAGATAAAATCAGTCAAGGTCTTAACAATTTATCATCATTATTCTGTCTCAATTCCCAAGGAATTCCAGGAAAGAAAAAAATTATTTTGGAATGTAAATAATGGCAGGATTTGGGTGAACTATTCCTTTAATAATATTATATTATATTATATTACAAAACTTTAAATCAAATAAAATAACAACATTTTATTTGATACACTTTTATACACTTGTCTGCAGCAAAGGTTATCTATGCTGCAGACAAGCGTATAAAAATGGAAGTGTGCCACACACCAGGGTTGAAGAGGACGATGGCTCTAAGGCAGCCTAGTTCTGTCTTATCCATCTGCATATCCTTCATTTTAGACACCAGCTCAGTCAATACCCTGCCACACAAACACACACACACCAAGCTTTCACTTGAACACAATAGTTGTAATAAAAATAAAGATGATACATATTTTCTGATCATTCTCTAAACAAAGGAGAGATGTTTATTAATTCAGAGGTGCTGAAGGTGGAAAGACTCACCTGTTAAAGATGGAGCCGACACCTGCACTGTGAGCACTGCTCCTGTGGACATGGAGGCCTGTGCCCAGCAAGATGCCATCTTTAACTGTGATTGAGCGATGAGAGAATGAAGCAATAAGGAGCTCGTTCCATCCTGTAAGAAGAAAAATGACATGATTTTTTAATCTCTCCCTGTGTTTTAATTCAACACAGTGTTCTTTATTAGCAAGGCTTTATGATGTTCTGTGGTGGCTTTTTTATGAGTGCATGTGAAATGTTTGACCAGCAGAGGTCAGCATTCCCACTTACATAACCAACACAGTTCTGCCTGACCCTTTGACATGGAGTGACTATGGACAAAACTAAAACTATAAAAAATAACCTTTTCGAAATTGAATTGAAATAAACCTGAAATAAAATAAAATGCCAATATTAGATGAAAAATCTAACATTAAAATACTTTAATACTTTTTCAATAATAATTGTTGCCCTGGCAGCTAACTGAAATTAAGACATTTAAGTATTAAAATGACTAAAACTGAAATAAAAATGAACTAAAAGTTATATAGAAATATATATATATATATATATATATATATATATATATAAAGAAAAATGACAGAAGCACATAAATAAGTACTAAAACTTAAACTAGAAGCTAATTTAAAATATTAATAAATACAATAAAAGTATATTTAAAAAATACTAAAACAACATGGGTGGTAGTTTTATGTATGTTTATACAGATGATATTATTGTGATGCCACATAACAAGAAACACTTGTGATGAAATATGGCATTATAAATGACAACAGCAGCAACAACAACAATAAACCTAGATGATGTGCAATATGCATTTTCACTGCTTAAATACACATTTCAGCCATAATATCCTCTACGTCACTACCCTCAGGTATGATTTCAAAATAAAGGCAAAATATGTATTTTATGAGTATTGCATGATTTTTATCTGCATATTACTTCACAAAGACATAGTATGGACAATTATGCTGATGAAACTGGTTCCTGTTTGATCATAGGTTTAATATTTTTTAGTATAGTTGTGCTTTTTAAGACAAAGTCAGCCATTTGAATGGATAAAATCAGTCAAGGTCTTCAAAACGATAAAAGCTCACCTGCCTGCTGCTTTCTAGTAATCCTTAGACCTTTATTAGCTTGTTCAGGTGTGTTTGATTAGGGTTGGAGCTGAAGTCTGCAGGACTGTGGCTCTCCAGGACAGACGTCGGCCACCCCTGGTCTATATCTATATATGTTTACACATGTGTATAGACATATGAGTGTCTTATACCTGCTCGAAGCAAAATGACCTGATCATCCAGAGGCAGATCGGAGAAATTAGGTATTCTCTTGGCCCACTCCACCAGAGTAAACAGTTGCTTGTCAGCTGCATGGCAGATGTTAGTGACTGGGTCATTTGTCTGGAGAAGGAGACCAGATGAAAAAAAGGAAAGAGAAAGAACGAGAGAGGGTATTTTAGTAGTTACTTTCTCAAAGAATGCTGAAGTCAGCATGTATGTACTGTGTAAATTGTATTTGCAGAAATCTAAATGTCTTCGTCTTACTGAGTTGCCTGGACTGTTCTCTGTGTATGTCTCAGTCTTGGGTTCGACTGCAAGTTCTGCATCCAGAATCTTATCCACAGGCATGTCTTCATTAAAACTGCT
>NW_015505194.1:41633-73453 GCF_001515645.1 Sinocyclocheilus grahami
TATATATAAAGAAAAATGACAGCAGCACATAAATAAGTACTAAAACTTAAACTAGAAGCTAATTTAAAATATTAATAAATACAATAAAAGTATATTTAAAAAATACTAAAACAACATGGGTGGTAGTTTTATGTATGTTTATACAGATGATATTATTGTGATGCCACATAACAAGAAACACTTGTGATGAAATATGGCATTATAAATGACAACAGCAGCAACAACAACAATAAACCTAGATGATGTGCAATATGCATTTTCACTGCTTAAATACACATTTCAGCCATAATATCCTCTACGTCACTACCCTCAGGTATGATTTCAAAATAAAGGCAAAATATGTATTTTATGAGTATTGCATGATTTTTATCTGCATATTACTTCACAAAGACATAGTATGGACAATTATGCTGATGAAACTGGTTCCTGTTTGATCATAGGTTTAATATTTTTTAGTATAGTTGTGCTTTTTAAGACAAAGTCAGCCATTTGAATGGATAAAATCAGTCAAGGTCTTCAAAACGATAAAAGCTCACCTGCCTGCTGCTTTCTAGTAATCCTTAGACCTTTATTAGCTTGTTCAGGTGTGTTTGATTAGGGTTGGAGCTGAAGTCTGCAGGACTGTGGCTCTCCAGGACAGACGTCGGCCACCCCTGGTCTATATCTATATATGTTTACACATGTGTATAGACATATGAGTGTCTTATACCTGCTCGAAGCAAAATGACCTGATCATCCAGAGGCAGATCGGAGAAATTAGGTATTCTCTTGGCCCACTCCACCAGAGTAAACAGTTGCTTGTCAGCTGCATGGCAGATGTTAGTGACTGGGTCATTTGTCTGGAGAAGGAGACCAGATGAAAAAAAGGAAAGAGAAAGAACGAGAGAGGGTATTTTAGTAGTTACTTTCTCAAAGAATGCTGAAGTCAGCATGTATGTACTGTGTAAATTGTATTTGCAGAAATCTAAATGTCTTCGTCTTACTGAGTTGCCTGGACTGTTCTCTGTGTATGTCTCAGTCTTGGGTTCGACTGCAAGTTCTGCATCCAGAATCTTATCCACAGGCATGTCTTCATTAAAACTGCTCGTTGATTCCACATCATCACCTTTCTCCTTCCCACGCTGCCTCTCTTCCTGCACTGCTATGGGGTCCAGCAGAGCAGAGTAAAGGAGTACATTATAAATCGTTGTAATTAATGATTTATGGCACATTTAAACAATATTTAAGAAATCTCACATTTTTAATATTACCTTTATCTGTTATATTAAAAATCTATTTTATTTTAAAGTATATTTTAGATATTGTAAGAAAACAAATGTACAATATAATGTAATCTATTAATAAGCAGTTATGTAAGGTTATATAGAAATACTATATAATATAATATAATGCATATTACATATAATGTTATTTTAGCATAATATTAAAGCATAATGTTAAAACGTTTTGAGATTAAAATCTCTTCTGGCCACAAAGGCAGCAAAAAGCACAAAACAAAACCCTTGAATTATCATTGAATTATGGATACAAAGCACACAAATGCAAACCTTCCCGCTTCATGCCCATTGCCAGGCACTTCTGGTAGCGACAATATTGGCAACGGTTGCGCTGGCGTTTGTCGATCAAACACTCTTTACAGTCTCGACACGTGTAGCTCAAGTCTTTTCGGATGGTCCTCTTAAAGAAGCCTTTGCAACCTTCACAACTGTAAACACCATAGTGCTTCCCTGCAAACACAACCATACTGAACCTCAGAAGAGATGGAGATGTATCTTGCATTAACTTCCAAAACCAAAACCAAATGCAACACCTAAACATCCCTGTGTTGTTGTACCTGAAGATCGGTCCCCACAAATGGCACAGATGTGTTTGGAGAGGGATCCAGGGCTGCTGCACTGATAGCTGCTCATGTTGCTCAGCGGAGCCAATCCTGGTGGAGGCTTGATGTCTTCTGAGTTATTCACATTTAAAGAGTTCCTCTGTAAGACAGGAAGAGAGACTTTTTGTCACAATGCAGCAGCAGACTGTTTGTGTCCTTCCAGTACAGAAAACACACTCACAAACACACAAAAACAGACTCCACCCTTGCAAGGCCATTGCACAAGTAGCTGTGAGAGCGCTGACATAACATTTCAAATGGGAGGGGGATATTTGTGTCCCTTTCCCTCTCAGAAGAATTCACCATTTTCCATCACATATTGTTTAAGCCTGCAGGTGGCAGTACATGGCCATACCTCAAGCATAAAGAAAGCATGTCAAATCCGGGATGTGATTCAGTGAGCCTTATTTTGAGTGAATTACTGGCATATATGTTTGTCTGTTGACTTGTGTTTGTATTTGGCTGCTTCTTTTGTGGAGTTAAATTTTTTTTTAAAATACACTCACTTTTCACAACGTAATTTCCGTCATATCTCAAATGTTTGATACAGTGATGTTATTGTTAATTAAAACTATTAAAACGTTTTTGGTAATTGAAATAAAGCTGAATAATGATGCTTCTAGTACAAATATTAGATGAAAAACCTAAATTTAAATTAGAAACCTAAATGAAAATAAGAAAGTTTGCTTTGGCAACTAACTCAAGTTTAAGTACTAAAATGCCGAGTTTTATATAAATAAAAAAAATAAAAACATAACACAACAAAACTTTCTGAAATTTACCTTGGTTTTTCTTTACTTTGTTGTTGTAACAAGTAAAAACCCATTTTCACACAATAAATATGATAGTTTCACTCTTTGATCACAAAGTGTTTTAAAAAGTCTAATACATTTTTGCCTTTATTTTGGGAACATTACAAACCACCCGGGACAAAAAAGAGGCCAAAGTTGAAGAAACACCCATGTACAGGATTTCAGAACATTTTTTTTTTTAAATACACTCACTTTTCACAACGTAATTTCCGTCATATCTCAAATGTTTGATACAGTGATGTTATTGTTAATTAAAACTATTAAAACGTTTTTGGTAATTGAAATAAAGCTGAATAATGATGCTTCTAGTACAAATATTAGATGAAAAACCTAAATTTAAATTAGAAACCTAAATGAAAATAAGAAAGTTTGCTTTGGCAACTAACTCAAGTTTAAGTACTAAAATGCCGAGTTTTATATAAATAAAAAAAATAAAAACATAACACAACAAAACTTTCTGAAATTTACCTTGGTTTTTCTTTACTTTGTTGTTGTAACAAGTAAAAACCCATTTTCACACAATAAATATGATAGTTTCACTCTTTGATCACAAAGTGTTTTAAAAAGTCTAATACATTTTTTATACATGTTATTTTATTTTATTTTGAGGTATTTTTGCCTTTATTTTGGGAACATTACAAACCACCCGGGACAAAAAAGAGGCCAAAGTTGAAGAAACACCCATGTACAGGATTTCAGAAGAAACACCAGGCACAGCTAATGGTGCATGCTACCAGCAATACCAGATTTAACACATTTTCTTTTAGTTTCAATATAATTTCAAGTACATTTAGACCCTGTATGTCAGAACACACACACACTTACTTGCCCCATATACTGTAAGTTCATAGTTATTGATGTCCTTTCGTTGGACTAAAAGCCTGAAACGTCTGTCTGAGTCAATGGCTTTCTCTGGCCTCCAGGGAGAAATGAGACACACATAAACTGACCTCTTTTAACACCAGGGCATCCATACACTCTTAGAAAATAAAGGAACACAAAGCTGTCACTGGGTCGGTACCCTAAAGTACAAAAGCTAAAATGTACATCTTTGTACCTCACTTGCCTCTAAAATGGTACATATTAGTAACCTTTTAAAGGGGTCATATAATGTTGCTAAAAATAACATTATATTGTGTATTTGGTGTGATGAAATGTGTTTATGCGGTTTAAGGTTCAAAAAACACATTATTTTCCACATACTGTACACTATTGTTTCTCCTCTATGCCCCGCCTTTCTGAAATGCGTCGATTTTTACAAAGCTCATCGGTCTGAAAAGCGAAGTGTGCTATGATTGGCCAGCTATCCAGTGTGTTGTGTTTGACCGAATACCTCAAGCGTGTGACGGAAAGGTTACTCCCCTACCATACTGTGATGCCCTGTCCGGCCGGAGCGACGAGACAAAAACATTAAAACACATGATAAACTAGGCATTTGTTGCATCCAGTGGGGACTTAATTACAGATTATAATGACTTATACTGTCTTTTTACGTGTTGCATTGCGCCGCGTAAACATAAAACCATGTCTGCATTTGTGATCGGAGAAATGACAAACAACAAGCGCTACTATACACTGCCCAAAACTAACGTTTGAATCGTCAGTGGCAAATCCTTTAAATTTAAAAAAACGTACTTAGAGACTGTGAGTCAGAACAGCCGGCATTGTAGTCTACTCTACCAGAATCAGGAAACAGTCCTCCATAAAATGTGCTGGACACATCTGAATATTTGTTATGCAAATCTTCCCACATCATGATGTAGACATGTGGGGGTGTGTTAGAACGAGCCGTTTTAGGTAGGCGTGGTTGATTCTTAACTTTTATAAAGAATATCTCTTTGGATTTGAGACTTTAGTCTTTGCAACTTTACAGATCTTCTTTATGCACAAAGAGCTGGTAACACTCCAAAGAGAAAGGAAAAATTATGACCCCTTTAAAAAGGGTATCGCCAAGAGGCTAATTTTAATTTATGAGAAAGAGCGACATTTCCGTTTACAGGACAGACTTATTGCTTTCGGTTGGTGTCAGTCCGAGGGAGCACAGAATTATGGGAAGCTTCTTACCTGCGGGCTACTGAGAGTGTTAAAGCCCATACTGGGAGTAGAGGGCAAGGAAATGGATGGTGAGCCCAGAGACGGGGCGATGACTGAGTAGGGTGATACCAGGCCATTCATGGATGAGCCCAGGGTGCTCATGGGAGACTGCAGTGGGTGGGACGAACTGATGACAGACGGATGACCCACCATGGAGCTCAGGGGTGGCGGCTGATAGGGGGGCGAATAAAGAGCACTAGTGTCTGTGAACAGACAAAAAGAAAGATTAATATTAGACAAGAGCAATTAAAATTTTGTACTAAAATGACTGCTGATGAAATCAATGATCATTGACACATAGACGCTTCACAAAATGACTGTTTTTACTGTATTTTTTAAGCAAATATATGCAGCCTTGGAGAGCATAGAAGACAAAAAACAAGTGAAAATCTTAATTATTCCAAACCTATGACCTGTAATGTTATGTATAAATCAAACAATCAGACAGGTCAGTGTGACAGGTCTATATACATTTATCATGACACAACCTGTGTTTTTGTTTAGCATGTACAGACGTCAGAGAACAGGGTAAGTATGTGCCCATAGGGACATCAAGTACCTGTGGAAACGTGTGTCTTTGCAAAACATCAATAACCTCCTTTATTAAGGCCTAAAATGTGTAATGAAAAATATGCCGTTTGAGTAAATGTAAGAGGGCACTTTACTGAGAGAATGCATTAAGCCCTGCTGCTTTAACCATTCAGTCAGCAGCTGATAGAGTTCTACAGTACATATGAGTACCTGGTAATGGTAGTTTGTACTGGCACAAACAGAATATAATCTATCTAACGTAGTACAAGGACACACACAGGGCAAAGGTTGCACCTTTTTTGACAATACTGATAGTGTTGTAATCCGTTAACTCATTTCATCATTCATCAAGATGAAGATCAAATCAAATTCATCTAAGATTAAATTAACATGAACACAGCTTCAAGGAGGTTGTTTTATCCAAATGTGCAACACAAAAAGCTTTATCAGTGATTTGGTCAGATATTCTGGTGACTGTAACCGTTTATGTCTTGCAGGTTATTTCAACATACTGCTAATGTATTATTGCAAAATAAACCCAGACAGGGTGATCAAGACCCTGGCATAAAGCGGAGGGGATTCATGTCACCCTGAAGTGGTTTATATTTAGCTAACAAGTCCACCGTATCCACTGTTATTATATGGCTGCTTACCAAATAAATAAATGGACATATAATGTTGCTTTGAGCTGACATTATTTTATTAAATGAAAGGAAAGAGACAACAGAGTGCTACAAGACACATGAAACTACCATGTTGTCAATGGACAATAATCATTTACAGTTTAGCAGTCAAAATAGTGCATTAATATATTTTTTGTTTAGCTCTTGTATATTACTAAATGGCTGTCAAGCTAAAAACTAAAGTACATAATATGCAACATTATGTAAAATCATAATTATTTAAATCATTATCTTTAATTTAATTTATTCTCATGCTGAGAATGATGGGTAATGTAGCATGAACCACATAAACTTGCCAAATGAGAAGTTTGTACACTGTCAATGGGGCAGTACCCCAACGTACATCTTAGTACCCCATTTACCCCAAAATAGTACATATCATTATCTTAAAGGTACTTATTAGTACATATTTAGTACCTAAAGTATACATATTAGTACCTTTTTAATGGGTACTGCCCCAGTTACAGTTTTGTTCCTTTTTTTTGAGAGTGTAGGGAGTCACACCCTAATAAGTGTCTGAAATTAGCTTCTTTTGTAATATAATTCTGTTTATTAACCAGGCATAATCATGAATTTCAGCACTTAAACACTATAGTATGTTATAAACAAACATTCTACAATGGCTGTATTCTTCCAAGCTGGTGCATGTGTGTCCCAGACTCTGGGCAGATGGGGGAATTTCTGTGGCAGATAGCCAAGATGCCTTTGGTAGAGCAGAAACATGGTCATGCTGTGGTCCGCGGGTCGGGCTACCCTCAAATGACCCACCTGATCTATTACATTTAAAACGGACCACACAAGTCCAACAACAAACTCCCTAAGGCTGAAAACAGGGCTGTTACACAGAATGTTTATGGTACTGCATCTTTATACAGAGCTGAATTTGACGGTAAAAAAAAAATCATAATATCGCAAATTAATGTTCACGATCAAATCAATACCAACATTTTTGTGAGGTACAGAAGGACATTAAGACTCCTCCAGAATATATGCTTTTGAACCTTTTACGCCAAAGTTTTAGTTTTATGTTTACTTTAAAATATACAAGTTTAACAAGTATAAATGACACCCTATAGATGGCAAGGTTACTATAGCTCTATCTCTGCAGATTTACATTTCATTAGGTCTAAAAACATTTTTTGGATGCATCAACCTTTAGCTGATAATTCAGATCTTATTCTTCTGAGATGGTCCTTGTGCCAGACATTCATCAGGATTTCACAATGACTCTCGGCAGTGCACATGACCTTTGTACAGCTGTCTGGGAGCAAAGTGCAGCCTTTGGTAGACTGCTATCAAGTTCAGCGGAGACCACATAAAATGGCACAGGTCAGTGCGGGCACAATCACATACATAAACTGACATAGCATGCTTCATGCAACAAACTGTAATTAATTTCCTCACAGATACTCTGTCTGTACAGTAAACACAGAGAAAGCCGTGTATAGGTTTCAATGAACAGCAGACCAGGAGACTGACATTATTCTGACATTAGTAATACAAAGCTTGAATGGCAGATTGAAAAGTGACATGAAGCACATAAAGAGAGTGCACCATTAAAAATGTACAAAAGAAAAGACACACAATTATTGTTTTTATTTTAATTATTTAATTATAACATAATTTTTTAGAATTCATTCATTTTAACTACAAACAATGCAAGCCTTATTGCTAAAAGAAAGCTTTAGCATTTTCAAAATAAAACAATATTGAATGTGATTCCAAAAGTCAAAATACAAAAACTTGCAATAAACTAGACTTTGCTGGTTATTGCATAATACTAAATAACAGGACATTCCCAAAAGTAAGTTCTGAGATTTAGCTTTTCAGATTTAGCAGCATATCATTGGCTGGAACCACAAACACACACACGCTGCATGAAAATCCAAACGGTGGATCCCCCCCTCCCCTATTTTAAACAAAATCTCTTGAATCACTTATTTCAGTCCTAAACAAAGTTGACATCTGATCAATAATAATGACACTAAACCCTCTTCTCATCACTGACAAATATTTTCAACCACCTGTCAAAAAGACAGGGGTTGTGGTGAGGGCAACAGAACAGACACAAAAAGGTGGAAGGGGGTAGAAGTGATGGAGATATGGGACACTGTCCCACTCTATCCCAGTCTGCCGTACAGAGCTGCCGGACATTAAATCAACCCTGATTACTGCCATATGTCCATAATCCTCCAAAGCCCAGGACTACACACACACCTCATTTACCAACACCACTTAATCAACCATATAATAAACTACTTTATCAGCACACACACACTATCTTTTGTATGTGAATAATTAACCTACACATACAAAGAAAAATTTATAGCTGGTAACAATATTATCTTTATTACCTAAACATCTCATTCACCATTCTTTAATAAGCATTAATTACATGTATGCTACACACACACAAAAATGTAAAAAGACACACAAGCTCATGTTTTTCTTATCAGAACTGCTGAAATAATGCATTATATTCATGTTCATGCCCCCAGAATCGCTGACAGAGGTCAAAATTAGCTGGACTCATGCAGGCCACAGGAGGTCTGGGATATGTTGGCATTTTTTATGGCAGTATTGAGAGCGGTCTTACACTGTTACTAATGAAATTTATTTTTTTTAAGGACTTGTGTGTTTGAGTGTGTGTTCTGTTGCAAAAAAAAGACATAGGCCTATAACTGCTGCTGTAAGTGGATGACAAAGTCAGTGTTTGAAAAGGTACAGTGGCTTGCGAAAGTCATTTTTTTCACATTTTGTTGTGTTGCTGCCTCATGATAAACTTCTTTAAATTACTTTTTTTCCACATCAATCTACACTCCATACACCATACTGACAAAGCAAAAACAGAATTGTCACAACTTCGTAAATTTATTAAAAATAAAAAACTTAAATAAGTACATAGCATAAGTATTCATACCCTTAACTAAATATTTAGCTGAAGCACATTTACAGTCTCAAGTCTTTTTTTGTTTGATGCGACAAGCTTTTCTCATCATTTGGCAATTATCTGCCATTCTTCTCCTCACCTCTTCACCTCTCAAGCTCTGTCAGGTTGGATGGGGGCAGATGCACATTTTCAGGTTTCTCCAGAAATATTTGATTGGGTTCAAGCTCAGGCTGTGGCTGGACTACTCAAGGCCATTCACAGAGTTGTCTATAAGCAACTCTTGCTGTGTGCTTAGGGTCATTGTCCTGTTGAAAGAGGAAACTTGTGCCCAGTCTGAGGTTCTGAATGCTCTGGACTGGGTTTTCATTAAGGCTATCTCAATATTTTGGTGCATTGAGCTTTTCTTCTACTCTGATGAGTCCCTCAGTCACTGCCGCTAAAAAACAGCCCCACAGCATAAGGCTGCTACCAGCACACTTTACTATTGGGATGGTACTCTGCATGTGATGAGTATTGCCTGGTTTCCTTCCAACATGATGCTTGGAATTGAGGTTCATCAGACCAGAGAATCTTGTTTCTCAGAGTCTGAGGGTCCTTTAGGTGCTTTTTTGCAAATTCCAAGTGTGTTTTCATGTGTCTTCACTGAGGAGAGGATTAAGTTTGGCCACACCGCCATAAAGACTGGATTGGTGGAGTGTTGCAGCGATGTTTGTCCTTCTGTAGATTTCTCCTATCTCCACATATGATCATGGAGCTCAACTAGAGTGACCATCAGGTTCTTGGTCACCATGCTAACCAAAGCCCTTCTCCATCAATTGCTCAGTTTGGCCAGAAGGCCAGCTCTAGGAAGAGTCCTGTTGTTTCAAACTTCTTCCATTAAGGGTAACAGAAACTACATGCTTCTGTGACCCTTCAATGAAGCAGAATTTTTTTCTGAACTCTTCCACAGATGTGTGGCTTGACGCAAACCTGTTTCTGAGCTCTACAGACAGTTCTTTTGACCTCAGGGCTTGGTTTTTGCTCTGATATGCATTATCAGCTGTTAGACCTTTTATTATTAAGACGTGTGTGCCTTTCCAAATCATACCCATTCAATTGAATTTGCCTCAGGGTAACGTCGCTTAAAGTGTAGTAATATCTACAAGCAATATGAACGCTCCTGAGCTAAATTTCAACTGTCCCAGATAATGAATTCAAATGCAATGGAATCATTTTAGTTTTTTTATTTATTTTTTGCTTGACAATTATGGTGTATGGAGTGTAGATTGTTGTGGAAAAAAACTAATTTAAAGCAGTTTAACATAAGGCAGCAATAAAACAAAATGTAAAAAAAATGAAGGGGTATGAATACTTTCGCAAGCCACTGTAAGAGAGAAGTGAATACTAAAGAATAATAGAGTACTATCAAGTGAAGAGACATCATTCAGTGAACCAGGCATGAACTCTGAGTGTGTCCTGTAGTAACCTCTGTATCACTCTGTTCAAAACAAGCACACTTTGTCACATGCATCACTCACATTTAAAATAACTGACAACTGTTTTATATATTCACACAAAAAAGTGAAGTAATATAGGGACAGAAAGACAGATAAACAGACAATACTGTGCACTAAATATTACAGTCTGAAACTGGACATCAGAAAAATGCTGACTGGGTCGATATGCTGACATTTGGAAACAAATTTGACAGGAAAAGAAGGAACATTAAGCTTCAAAACATCCTATCATATCGTGATCATATGACAGCTGATATTCTGTGGCACTGAAGTGAACTTGTTTTAAAAAACCCCTGAGTAATGTTTGTGACATCTTACATTTCATGACCCCTGTTAATGTCAAAATGTAACGATCAGCAGGGACTGTTCCGATGAACATTGCACAAGAGTTTGTGAAGTAACTGTGTTCCGTCAGACCTCGTTTAGCAAAATGAACTGAAAAGTTACAGATTCTGAATACTTTAAATCCTAACTGAGTGTGAAAACGATTTAAAAGCAGCGGCTGACTGCTGTCAAGACAACACGTCTCTTCATTTATTGTCTTCACTGCCTGCAAAAATATACAGTGTGGCAAATGTAGTCTGATTTAAGAACAAATTACTTAGTTCTTTTTGTAAATTGGTCAAAAGACTAATAAAGTCAGTTTTTAATGGGTATGAATATGAACAGCCCTTCTAACTGAAAAGTTACAGATTCTGAATACTTTAAATCCTAACTGAGTGTGAAAACGATTTAAAAGCAGTGGCTGACTGCTGTCAAGACAACACGTCTCTTCATTTATTGTCTTCACTGCCTGCAAAAATATACAGTGTGGCAAATGTAGTCTGATTTAAGAACAAATTACTTAGTTCTTTTTGTAAATTGGTCAAAAGACTAATAAAGTCAGTTTTTAATGGGTATGAATATGAACAGCCCTTCACTGAATTAAGTCGTGATTTGGTATAAGATTGGTTGGTCTGTTTTTTTTTTTTAGTGTTTTTGAAAGTAGTCTCTTATGCTTATCAAGGCTGAATTTTTTTACAGGAAAAAACCCCCCAGTAATATTGTGAAATACTATTCTAATTAAAAAAAAATGTATTTGAATGCATTTCAAAATGTAATTTATTACTGTGATGGCAAAGCTAACTCAAGAAACATTTCTTATTATTATCAATGTTGAAAACAGTTGAGCTGTTTAATTTTGTGGAAATTATGAATATTTTTTGTAACAAATGTAAAAGTGTTTACTGTAACTTTTGATCAACTTAATGTATCCTTGCTAAATAAAATTACTAATTTCATAAAAAAAATATCTTACTGAACCCAAACTTTTGAACAGTGGGGTATAGTATTCTCTCCTGTTGCACAAAAAAAAAAGAAACTGAATCTGTAAGAAAAAAACTGATTAAGGGTCAGACTAGCTAGCTTAACAATCAGGCAAATTAACTGAGACAACAACAATTTCTGTTCCAAAATTCCTGAAACTTAGCTTGTTCGTAGCTTGAGGGTTTAACAGAGGATCAATGTAAAGTTTCTTCCGAGAGAGGCAAGAGAGAAGTAGAAATAGATAAAGTCACAAACATCCACCCCAATACATGTGAATGCCACTCACAACTTTCAGAATAAACAAGCTGTTTTGGGATATTTGAAACCAGCTGTCTCAATCAAAACATAAAAAGACAATTGATCCTTTCAGCTTTACTCAGAGAGCCCTCTTGATAGGGAAACCTTGTCATGTAACCTTAAAATGTGGTAACATTTAAACCAATTTAATGTGTTACAAGAAAGCATTTTTAAAAGTTCCTTAAGGCAACAACTGCACACTAAAAACTTAAAGTGTTACCAAAGGAGACTAGATGTTGGCTACAAATGGGATCTAACAGCATAAGACAGCAGAATGTGAGAAACCACAGTGTTGTCAGCCCTACACATAACCATGAGGTACCTCAACAAAAGAGGGAGATGAAGAAAAAAAAAATCAAAGAAAACTGGTAAAAGGAAGGATTAGGATAAAAAAAATATGAAGAGGAGAGAGGCTCTATTTGTAGTGTTTATATCAAACATACTGTGCATACTTAAAATACTGTCTAGATAATCTCAGCAATGAACAAAGTCCCTCAAAAGACGTTTTTCTTAATATTGACCCTATAGACTACTGCCCATCACAACCCAGGCTCACTGGAAAAACATGCCACTGCCTACATTTTTGCCAAACTCCAAAAACGCACAGTTTCCAGGTGAAATGAGAAACGAAGCGGAAGAGCTGCTGTGCTGTAGCGTAAAATTTTCAGCATGTCTAGAAGAATTCTTACAAGTATAACACGACGTAGCTGGGCGCCGCGGACAGACGCCGAACGGTGCCGCCGGTGTGCCTACACTCATAGAAAATAATGTATTTGAATTTTAAAGATATGGCGCGACGCGACGCTGCGCTTCTCGTCCGGTGCGCGACCGCCTGAAATGCTGTTTTTTTTCACCTCCGTGACCAAACGTCTTTGTTTTTATGCTTCCGAAAACGGATGATGTCAGGAAACAGTGGTTGCAATTTATTTTTTAACTCTGTTCCTGAGCATTATAACCCCAATTTGCTATTGTTTGCCTGCACATTTTACTGAGGACAGCTTCCACATGACACAGTACAGTGCTGGATTCGCCAAAAGCTTTTGTTGAAAGACGGAGCAAGGGGGCGTGGCAGTACTGAAACACCGTCTAAGCTGTTCGCCAATCACAACGCACTGGGACAGCTAACCAATCACAACACATTTTGTTTTTCGGAAGGTGGACCTTCATTAAAGTCGGAGCTAATCGAGCCGTTTGTGCTAGCCTGGGGAGAAAGGTATTTTAATAATGTAAATAAAAAGAATGCATTTTTCGAACCACCAAGCATGAGAGCATGTTCTAGTACACCCCCAAAACAAAATCAAGCCTTTGTAAAAGAGCATAATACTTTAACAGTTTTGGTTCAACATACTTACCTGTTGATCAATACTTGCCTTAACCTTACACCAGAATCAATTTTTTTTATTAACTTTCAGGAGGGTGTACTCATTTTTGCAACACAACATTTTATCACTTTGATAAGAAAATGGTATTTTCTTGAATAATTTTAACATTCTTTGGTAACTGATCAAGCAGACTTGCTGGAATATTATATTTCTAAAAAACCAAAACATGTCTTCTAAGCAAAGAGTAATTGCTGAATTTGTTAAGTTTCAGAGGGGGTGTACTCATTTATGCTGTGAACTGTATATACACCACACCCGTATGTGCTTCTTAATCACAAAACGAGGCACTAATGCTGGTCCTCCCTAACGGTTTCCACTCTTTTGGAAAGGTGTTCACATACCTTGGAACGAAACTACAGGGAATCACAAGCATCAATGAGGTCAGGTACTGGTGATTTTCTTTTTGTCCATACATTGAAGGTCAATGGGGTCCAGTGTTGTTTTGACTTTCACAATATGGTCAAATACAGTTTCTTCTGTGTTCCACAGAAAAAAGAAAGTTATACAACTTTAGAAAGACATTAGGGTGAGAAAATTATGACAGAAATTAAATTTTTGGGTGAACTATCCCTTTAAAATTTGTCATCACTAGAATTAAGAGGCCTAGACAAACCCGTTAAGGCGTGTCCGCATACTTGTAATGTATGTTTCAGCTGTACCTTCCAAAACATCATATATATGGTACATTAAAGACACCTAGATGTACTCCAAGGTTAATGTAATCTTATACATAATATTAATTTGAAGAATGAGATATACATGTAAACTTCCATGCAGGCTCACTTACTATGTAGGTGTTGTGCAAGTTTTATTTGTTTCGTCAACATTGACACCTCTCAAAGAAAGATAGAAACAGAAAGAGAAAGAACAGAGAGCGACCGTCAATCGGCGACAACAACTTCTGTCACCGCTTTCTCTTATGCGATCAAATGGGAGTTTGTCTTTGTCAGTCCAAGAATTTACACCCACCCACCCACACAAACGCCCCTCAACAGAACTATTGTCAGAGAGAAACAGAAGAAAAGCAAAGAAACGAGAGGGTGAAGTACAGTGAGTGTGTGAGAAATATAGGGATATACTGAAATAGATTGATTCAAGCAGACCTTCCTAAAATATCCATAATACTCCAGTGCCACCTTACCCTGATCTATAACAGCTGAACAGCATTAGAGAACATAGCTTTGCCAAGTACTCTCACTGCCAACGGCTGAGAGCAGAGGTTACAGATTAATTACACACAAGCCATGATGACATGCCAAGCAACTGTCTAAGCAATAGTGTAAAATCAACAGCTTTAACATCACAGGAATAAATTTGATTTTTAAATATTTAAAAAAGCGGCCATTTTAAATTACAATAATATTTTACAATATAATTTTTACTGTATTTTTGATCAAATAAATGATAAATGCAGTCTTGGTGATCATAAGACTGTAGTGTTTAATACAATAAAATAAAATAAAAATAAAAAAAACAAGCAAATTTTCATCATGTGCACTGTAAAAAAAAAAAAAAACACTACCGCTCAAAAGTTTGGGATCAGTAAGACTTGTAATGTTTTTTAAAGAAGTCTCTTATGCTCATCAAGGCTGCATTTATTTGATCAAAATTACAGAAAAAAACAGTAATCTAGCAAAATGTTATTATTACAATATAAAATAATGGTTTCTATTTTAATATACTTTCAAATATAATTCATTTCTGTTACGCAAAGCTGAATTTCCATCAGCCATTACTCCAGTATAAAGTGTCACACGATCCTTAAGAAATCATTCTAATATGCTGATTTATTATTAGAATTATCAATGTTGACAACAGTTGTGCTGCCAAATATTCTTTTTGGGAAACGACGATACTTTTTCAGGATTCTTTGATGAGTAAAAAGTGAAAAAGAACAGCATTTATTCAAAACAGAAATCTTTTCTAACAATATAAATCTTTGCTATCACTTCTTCAATTTAACACATCCTTGCTGAATAATAAAAAAAAAGAAAGAAACATTGACTGACCCCAAACATTTGAACGGTAGTGTATATTGTTAGAAAATATTTCTATTTTAAATAAATGCTCTTCTTTTTAACTTCAGCGCTGCATCACAGGAATAAATTATATTTTAATGTATATTAAAATAGAAACCCTTATTTTATATTGTAATAACATTTAGCAAGATTACTGTTTTTTTCTGTAATTTTGATCAAATAAATATAGCCTTGAAGAGCATAAGAGACTTCTTTAAAAAACATTACAAGTCTTACTGATCCCAAACTTTTGAGTGGTAGTGTATATAAATATATTATTAATATGATAATTGGCTTTAAGTAAAATATTATTAAATATGACTGAATCAACGTGACTATTAGTTACATGAATGAAAGTATTTTTTATGGGTTAGATTTTGTAGAATCCTTTCAATGTTAAAATATACTCATGTCTCCAACATGAATTTGGGGTGGGACTATCCATTTGTCCAACCAATGGCAGACAAAGAGAACTGGAAACCTGTTTGAAAATAATAATAATTTTTCTAATTCCATTTGGTAATGTAAAAACAAACCAATTTCAGTTATGAATGTGAGCCGTGTATTCCCTTGCTTAGAAATAACAACAGCTTCTTTACTCATGACAATAAACCACACAACATATCAACACATCTCTAAAATGCACGTATCCATGTACAGTCTAATCAGATTTTGAAATCAGTCAAACATTTTTTTCCAAGTTATTTCCAACAGCACTCATCTTCCCTTAGGATGCATCAGCCGTGTTGTTCCTGTGAACTTAAGTATTACAGGAGTATCTTATTACTCATACAGATACAGATACTCACGGGTGTTGTAGTGACCGTCCTCTCTGCCGTGACTCTGACCATGAAGAGGCAACGCTGCCGGATGCCACATGACTGCGAGCACCACTCGACCAAACCTCACCAAGCACCTGTCCGAACACAGACTCACTCTGCTGATGGAACAGATGGGATATGAGTGAAACAGGACAGCTGTAGGGGGAGGATCCGCAGGGAGGAGTCTGCTCGTTTATGGGATTACTTGGATTATCAACGATTGAATCCAGCAGGAACCGTTTATTGCCACAAAGATCAGCCTCTTCAGATACTCACGGGTGTTGTAGTGACCGTCCTCTCTGCCGTGACTCTGACCATGAAGAGGCAATGCTGCCGGATGCCACATGACTGCGAGCACCACTCGACCAAACCTCACCAAGCACCTGTCCGAACACAGACTCACTCTGCTGATGGAACAGATGGGATATGAGTGAAACAGGACAGCTGTAGGGGGAGGATCCGCAGGGAGGAGTCTGCTCGTTTATGGGATTACTTGGATTATCAACGATTGAATCCAGCAGGAACCGTTTATTGCCACAAAGATCAGCCTCTCTCCAAGCTTTGACATAACTCCTTCTGCACAGACCGCAGTCTGCCCAGAAAGAGGCTCGGAGTGTCATTAAATCTATCAGCCCAAATGGGCCACCTGTTGCACGGCCAGGGGTGAAGTGTGCTTGAGTGTGTGTGAGTTTCAAATAAAAAAAAGCTTGTTTAGATTCAGATTTTAAGACTACTATAAATTGACAGTACATCTGATTATCAATAACATTCTATAATTTACCATAATAAATCACAGTAAGATGGGCACATCAATGCTTCTATTAGAGCAGTGAAGTGGCAATGACCGCGTTCTCTCACACATGCACGCACAGTTCACAGCCAAGCCTGGCAGCCTCCTCTCACACACCTGCTTGTGTTCATTTAAAATTCATCTAAAGCACTTGTAACTTCAGACACTGCTTTTTTTTGTGCCATGCTGCATAATGTACTACATTAGCGCAGAACAGTTTAAAGACAATTTACCAAAAAAGAAAAATGTTGAAAAATAAAAAAATACGATATTTTTAGATAACATTCAGAAGTTTGGAGATTTATTTTCTTTAATTACTTTTAATTTCTAAAATTAAAACTTTTATTCAGAAAGGATGCATTTAATTGATCAAAAGTGACAGAAGAGATAAATAAATGCTGTTCTTTTGAACTTTTTATTCATCAAAAAATTCTGAAAAAAATGTATCAAAGCTTCCACCCAAATATTAAGCAGTTTTCAACATTGGTAATAAGAAGAAATGTTTCTTGAGCAGCAAATCAGCATTTTAGAATGATTTCTGAAGAATCATGTGACACTGAAGACTGGCATAATGGCTGTTTAAAATTCAGCTTTGCCATCACAGTTATTAACAAACAGTTATTTAAAAGTTTAATTAATATTTCAACATATTACTGTTTTTACTCTATTTTTGATAAAAGAAATGCAGCCTTGGTGAGAATTATTTAAAAAAAAAAAAATCAACCAAACGTTTGAACAGCAGTGAAAAATATAATAATATATAATGAAGATAAATAACTACAACTTTATATTTACTGACTGAGATATCAGTGTGGGTCATGTCAGTGTCAAGGGAATTTTGAGCCAAATTAATTGTGCAGAAAAAGATTAAAAAGAAGCTTTGAGAGATTTCAATACAGTGATGCCTTAAAATGACTGCAATGATGAAGACTTTCTACTAAAGCCTACAATATATCAATGCTGATGCCGTTACAGTTTCACTGAAAGGCAGTAGAACTGCTTTCAAGATAGAATGCCTTCAGGGTGAATCTAAAAAAGTCTCTTTAATATGTCATCCTATAAAAGCAATGCCCCACATGGATTTCTCTGAATGAAATGAGTTACGATCACACAGAAGATGGAGAAGTGTCCATACAAGAAATCCCACATTTTATGACGTCATACAGGGCCATACTCTTTAAAAAAAATAATAATAATTTCAAAAACTTTGTGTACTCTCAATTTTCTTTGTTTTGGAAAGATGTGTTGTTTGGTTTTGTTGATACAGATAAAAATACTGATAAAGAGTTTTATATTATAATTGTATTACTACTTCTAGCCAAATATCATATCCACAAGTGTAATTCTCCAATAATAAATCACATTTTAAGGTGTTTTTTTAAAGAGCTGAAACACTATTTTGAAAAGCTCTCTCTATTGAAAAATACTAAGAAAACACTGACTTGTTGCGCCTTTTTCAGGATTCCCCTTTAAAATTATTACTTTGTTTTTATTTAGTTATTCATTTGTTTACTTGATATTCTATTGTTATTTTTATTACTACTATATATGTTTTCCCCCCCTTTTAACTTTCATATTTATTATTTATTATCCTTTAATGTATTGCTTTATTTAGGTCAAAATTGAGTTTTCTTTCCCCAGGCTGTTATTTTTATTATTTGTTCTGTTATATTTTTTGATGTTCTGTTACAGTATATTGTATTTGTATCTGTTGATTCATTGGTTATTTAATAAAAATAAAAAACACTTTCCGAAATGTATACAAACCCTGAAGGAGTGTCTTTGAAGCAGAAATACAGGTGCAACAAATTAGAATACTTCATAAGACCAATAAAAAAACATTTTTAGTGAATTGTTGGCCTTCTGGAAAGTATGTTCATTTACTGTACATGTACTCAATACTTGGTAGGGGCTCCTTTTGCTTTAATTACTGCCTCAATTCGGCGTGGCATGGAGGTGATCAGTTGTCATATGTCCAACTATGTAACACAGTATATGTGCATTACCGTTCAAAAGTTTGGGGGCAGTAAGATTTTATTTATTTAAAAGAATTAATTTTTTTTTCAGCAAGCATGCAATAAACTGATCAGAAGTGACAATAAAGACTTTTATATTGTAACAAAAGATTTTTCTGAACGTTAGTGTATAACAGCTGACTTTGAACGTCAAAGACGCGACTCTCAGCCCGTGTTGACAAGCACGTGAAGACAGTTCACCCGCTACTGTGATGTAAGGGTCCACATCTATCACTTCAAAGCACCATGTCCTCCGAGAAGCAATCAGTGCACGAACACATCCGTAGGTCAAAATAGATTTCCACCCTTGCCCTAGTCTACTTTACCCCAGACCTACATTACCCTAGAATGTCTATAAATCTAGAACAAGGAGCTAAGGGACAAAATAGCATCCCTGTTAGTTCGTTTATCTACAGCAGCTATAGTAGCATCACCATAGTATAGGGGTTATGATGACTGTGCGTAAGAATTGTTAAACTGCTGCAAAAAGGGACTAATCTCAATAATAATTTCATTTTAATGGAATGAATACATACACCCTAATAGTGTGATGATGAGGACCCTTTTTGCAAACATTTGCAAAAAGAATACATACACTCACCCTTCCAGTATGTTCTTTTCTCATTGACTACATATCCTCTGTTTCTCCTTGCTGGGCTTCTTTGACTCTCCTAGCCATGAATGTGACGGTAACAGCGATTGCGCTCAGTGAGTTACATGTTGAAAGCATAAAGCACATAGGAAATCTAGAGAAACCACTGTGAATATTTTGAAAGCATGTGTACAGCTGACAATAACAAAAGCCTCCAAGCCACTCCTGTCTAACGACTGTAATACATATGTTCTTTCTGTTTTCTCGTCGATGTGTCTTTGGACTTGCAGAGTGGGTTCGCATTGTTAAAGGGGTCCTATTATGCTTTTTTAAAGATCATTATTTTGTGTATTTGGTGTAACAGAATATGTTGACATGCTTTAATGTTCAAAAAACACATTATTTTTCAAATACTGTGCATTACTGTAGGTCCTCTATGCCCCGCCTCTCTCAAACGCTTCGTTTTCTACAAAGTCCCTCCTTCCGACAAGCGCAGTCTGCTCTGATTGGCCAGCTGACCCAGTGCATTGTGATTGGCTGAACACCACAAGCACTCGTCGGAAATGTAACGCCCCTTACCATAATCGCGAGCTTCATCTTTCAAAATAAATGTAAAGACAGTAAATAATGTCATTAGTTTTACCATCAGTTCAAGCCCGAAAGGGCAACAGAGTCGCGTGACAGACACAGTGATGAATATGTGTTTGCAGTACACAAACCATGGTTAAGACAGCTGACTCCACTGTGATGTGTGACCCTGTCTCTCTCTCACTCGCTCTCTCACACACACACACACACGATGCGCAAAACTCCGCATTTGAACAGTCAATAGCAAATACTTAAACTAATAACAAAACAGTAGCTGATTCAGAAGTGCCAGATTGTCATAGCAAAGTCAGAATTACCTCCTCCTAGGTTCACGAAACGGTCATCCATAAAATGCATTGCTGGTCTGTTGTAAATGATCTTAAAGATTCCTAAATGCATCTACTTTCGGAAGGCCAAATAAAGTGCTTTTGCTTTCGCCTAGAAACACACAGTCTCCCTGACATGGCTGCTTCAACACTAACTGCGGTTACTGAAACCACACTTTCTTTCTTTGCGTGCACATTTGGGCACATTATGCCAATATTTCCACATAGTGAGGTAGATATGTGGGGGCGTGTTAGAACGAGCCGTTTTAGGGGGGCGTGGCAGTCTTAACTTTGATAAAGAATATCTCTTTGGTTTTGAGACTTTAGTCTTTGCAACTTCAGGGATCTTATCTATGCACAATCAGCTTGTAACACTCCAAAGAGAAAGGAAAACTTGAAAATCGCATCATATGACCCCTTTAAAGGTGGTGGAATGTTGTCAGCTATAGGCACTTCTCAGAAAGCCTATGGCAACAAGAAAGAGCTGAGATTTTTTTTTGTAGTTTAAACAGTAGGGCATGGCGCTAGCAATGTCAATGTCATGGGTTTGATTCCCAGGAAATGCATGAACTAATAAAATGTATACCTTAAATGCAATGTAAGTCGAAAAAGCAGTAATGTACTGTAAATGTAATGAAAAATGAACTCAATGTGTATAGTTGTACACTACAAAAGCAAATAATGTGATTAACTCCGATTAATCTAACCTTGTTAACCTGGTTAATGTTCAAAGTTAAAAAATCTTGGTGTGTCTGCCTGGTTCTAAAAGTAACATAAATAACCCGGATATCATGGTGGCACGAATAAATCAAATGTTTACAGTTTAACTCTATATTTATTCACTGTTTTTTCCCATTTTTATTTCATCATGCTTGAATACAGCTTTAACACTACTTATTAATATAACATACTATTTTTTGTGTTTGCACCACAAAACCCCTGACCCGGAGTAAAAATACACTGTATTGGGTACATATGGTTCATCAGCAATACGTAATACATCTGATATTACTTCTAAAGCATATGTACAGTAGGCTGAATTCTTGCTCTGCAGGAAAATCCAGCTTAAGTAAGTAGCTGTGAACATGGAAGACAGTTTCAAGCTGGTCATTAGCTGGTGTAAACTGGTAAACCATCTTGAACCAGCAACGAGCTGGTCATACTATAAGATGGTCAAACTGTTTTTGGGTCTATGATAGCTGATCAACCAGCTTGTAAGCAAATATCTTAAATTGGATTTTCCAACAGGGTATAATGCAATAACACATGCTAATCTACTGCATTCCAGTTAAGTTTTTAATATAAATAATTATTATAACTAAGTTCATTACATCTTGACTTCAAAATGTCAAGTCAGTTCCCAGCAAGCAATTTACACGTAATTTTCGCCCACGCAGCTTCTTATCAAATGCAAGTAAACTTTTGAAACATTTAAATTAGCATTATTTTGAACCGTGACATTTTAGTGAAGGGAGCAGATCGTAGTTGATAGTGATCCATGACTAGGCCCACGGTTCAGCAGGCATGTGTTCAGTGGATTAATTGCTAAATTTAATAGAGTAAAAGTTTTATCATTTGTAAGTGTTTACAAACTCAAGCGAATTTAAAACAGCGCAAGAAGAGGTGAAAGAGCAAACAACAGAACAAACACAGCTTTGACAAAGATTAATCCATATTAAATGAAAATTAGGCTGCGTTTTACTCACCCCCGAGGCATCCTAGGTGTATGTGACTTTATTCTTTCAGATGAATCCATTCTTATATTCAGAGTTATATTAAAAATTGTCTTTGATCTTTCAAGCTCTATCATTTCAGTCAGCGGGTGTTGCATTTCTTCAGTCCAAAAGACATGAAATAAAAGTCGCCCTTCCATTAAAAAAAAAAGTGTCTCCTAATTTTAATTTTTGGGTGAACTAACCCTTTAAAACCTAAACAGTACAAACAGAAAGCATAATGTAATAAAACGGTAGGGGGTGAATTTATTATTCCATGTACATTTGAGGTTAATGTTTGTACTGGGCTACTTTTTAGTTACAGCAGCTATCACTGTGTTGTTATGAAGTCAGTTGTGCCAGACAATTTTGGAGGCAGAGAAAACTTGCAATTCAGGTGTCAAAGTTGTGCAGAATTGAAGGAAGAAACCTCAAAGACAGTGCCAGAAGGATGCTGGACAGGTAAAGCCTACAAATCTTGCCACATTAATCAAACATTGTGGTGTCAATACTCAATAAGTTACAACGCAAATCAGAAATTTAAAAAATAATTCCGTTGGTCATTTTGAAATGTCAAACTTGGGCCGCAATTGATAACCACCTCAATCTATATTATATTTGAGGTTTTTTTTTAAAATTCCCTCATGTCCAAATTCAACATGAAGGGGTGTGGTCCGCTGCAGATAGAGGCATTTGAAAAGTCTGCACTGTTCTCAGTCATTAGAGGTATGTGTATAAAACACACAACATTTACCAGAGAGCTTCTCTCTTTTTTAACACACTGAATGGCGATGCATTATATATATCTCGTTTTTGTTTTTAGTAGGCATCCAAGCAAAAGAGAATGACTCCCTGTCACAATTAGTGTAATTAAAGTAAAAAAAAAATTATGTCAAGCTTTTCTTGTGCTTTTTAAAATTTTTATTTAGCAGATGCTGTGATGACCAACTTCCTGGTAGCAACAGAGTTGGACTTGAGGAATGCAGTTGGGAAGCATTTTAAACAAGAAATAAAACCAATAATTAATAATTTCCTTTAAGTTCACTGTTGGTTGTTTTATTTGTTAAAATAAGTAAACCAACAAAAGGGTTAATCTTTTTTTTTATGTTGTCATTTATTCATAATGTTTTAATGTTAAGTGTGATAATATGCTCTTAATTTGTATTAGATTATTTTTCTTTTAAATATCTTATTTAAAATATTTAATTTTTTTAATTTTTATATATTTTTTATCTTTTGTTAAAAAAGATTTTTATCATAGCATTTATATTAAAGTGTATTGTATTTATACAATTTTATTTTGTCATTAATTATTTTGCGGCGCGATGCAACCCAACGCGTAAAAAGACAGTATAAATCATTATAATCCGTAATTATGTCCCAACTGGATGCAACAAATGCCTCGTTTATATTGGGTTTTATTGGTTTTGTCTCGTCGCATGGGGACACAGCATCACAGTATGGTAGGGGCATAACATTTCATTCGCACCAGGAATTCGGCCAGTCACAACGCACTGGATAGCTGGCCAATCAGAGCACACCTCGCTTTTCAGACCGATGAGCTTTGTAAAAATCGTTTCAGAAAGGCGGGGCATAGAAGAGAAACAATAATGTACAGTATGTGGAAAATAATGTGTTTTTTTTTTACCTTAAACCGCATAAACACATTTCATTACACCAAATACACAAAATAATGTTCCTTTTAGCAACATCATATGACCCCTTTAACAGCATCAAGCACTTTAATTAGGCGTGACAAATTGGCAACTCTTTATATGAGTGAGTCTTATGACTTATGACTCAACTGTAACACCACAACTTGCTGGAGTTGTCTTTGACTTTACCTAAAATAACATGTCATTCGCACTCATTCCTGAAACGAGCCGCGAGCCGTGAAATACAAAGAAAATGGTATTGCGCTGAAATACAAGCCTATACACACACACTCGTTCCTATGTGAAGTATACATGCTATACCCGGCTGGAAACCGTCTCGATAAATAACGATCCCGACACAACAGGCGTGCTTTAAAGGCGATCGATTACGTAAACGCAAATAAAGTGCCAACCATGCCTGTAAACCGCGGCGCGATCACCTGACCGATGTCAACGCACGCGGGCTGATAGGACTATACTGTCTGAAGTTCATCAGCGAAGTTGTCTTAACGCTTTTGCGGCATGCACATTTTAGTCAAACAGCACGGGCAACTGCGCAAATATGACACAGACGAGCAGCAACAGGAAATGAAGAAAGACGACGACTTACGGAGATGTAAATATGTGTCGTGAGTATCCATTCCGAGTCAGTTTACTGTTGGGTCTTGTCCTGGAGACGCGCGCCACTACTCTCGATTCCTCTTCCCAGGCCGAGTGAACTACACTCTGCGGCGCTGCTGGCTGGCTCGGGGCCCCGCTCAGGGGGAGGCGGGAGGAGGGGTTTCACCAACGACAACAATCAGATAAGACGTCAGTCAGATGACTTCTGCACATGTGTACAACACTTTTTACAGAATAACATTCAAACTGTATAACAAAGTGTTCTTTATAACATGATCTGCACACATGCAACAAAGAACAACAATTTGGATTACATTTACAATTATGCATTTGACAGATGCTTTTATACAAAGCGTCTTAAAGTCCCCCTGTAGTGAAAATCAAGTTTTTTATGTTGTTTATTTGTCTATATGGTGTTTTTAATATGCTTTTAGACAAACCATGTGCCAATCTATTAATCAACACCATTGCAGAGTATTTTCTCCTTAAAACTAAAATATATAAACTTGACTAAGTAGTTGCATCAAAGTCCAAAGAATCAGGGCTGTGTTTCCTAAAAGCATTGTAAGCCTTAGTTTCAAATGGCTATAATATAACCATACGTGCTATTAGTTTTTACTAGGCTTGATGCTTGTGGGAAATGCAGCCCAAATCAAGTACAAATTCCTCCTTGAGATAACAACTGAACAGTTTTATTTTTTACAGTGTGTGCCAAAAGAAATAGCATTGTTTCAGTCAGGCAAAGGGTAGAATTTAAGCAATTTACCAACCCGATCTAAGAAAACAACTTTTATACAAGGTGGAAAATTAATATGAATTTGTGCAATGTTATTTTTAGTGAAAAGCATGATTTAAAAAAAAAAGTATGAATGATGGTCTAACTGTTAATGCAAACCTGTTATGTCAAGATTAAGACCTTACAAACAGGAATAAAATTATATTTGTGATTGAGATCTGTCTGTCCGCCTTTTTACATGCGTTTATTTTCAGTGTGGTGGCTCAAAGACTCCTCGTGATTCCCCCCAGAGTCTGTTTCTCAGAGTGTGGGGCGGGTGTGCCTCACAGTTCCTGAAAAGTGAAGCTGTGGCCACTTTGATCGCCCCCTGGTGGCTGGCTGCAGTACAGGTCATAAACCCCGCCCTCTCCATGTAAACGAATGGGACTTGAGTCAAAATAAAAAAATTAATTACGCTTCCAATACAATTTTCCAAAAGATGGTTTTGGTCATTTAAATGTGCAATAGGTGATTGTCTTCAGAAACATTTTTTGTTATGCTGGTTGAAAGTTTCTTCACATCCCGATAGCAATCATTAAGTTAAGTGGTCTAAATGTATTTGTCTGTATTTATATATTCTGTGGAAGGATCCGAGCGTTATAATATGCTTTCCTACCTGACTGTCAACGTATGTATTAGCATACCTCTGCGCACCCTGTTCGCGCAGACAGGATACGTCATCAGCACGTTCACGCACGCTGTGCAGACAGAGCGAGGATGGCAGGCAAACATCAACAACCCGATCTTTCTTCCTGGTATTGTAGTACTTTTAAAGATTTCTCACCGGTGAATGACACATGATGTAGCCCAGCGGTTAATCTAGTCCTCGCGCCAGCTCGTTAGAAGTGAGCTACGTGCATGAACTGTGTTCCGATCTATATGATCCCTACACAGTGTTCATTGCTCCCAACTCCCTGAGCGGGGGAAATCTGTTGAAGTTTACTTCACTTCAGAACATGGGCTGGAATTGGGAACCTGATGTAGCCTATTGTAGTAATTTTGTCTCTGGTCTGTGAGTGTAAATGCGTTCAGGGGGTGTGGCTTTAGACGGCGATTGCAGGGAGGGTGGGATGTTCGCTTTCAGTGCTATCAGGCTAAAGTTAGCATTTTCCAAGATCTCCTATTGCACCTTTAAGGTAGTTGTTATCATGCTGATAATATATGTTAAATTGTTCGTTTTTGTGTTAAGTTTGATTTTAGCTAGTAATTTGATGCTATAAAAACGGGGCGTGACGTTATGGTTGATTGGGTCTGCGGGAGTTTGATACCACGGCTCCACCTCACGACACTATTGCGCAGACTCGGGCTCCAAATGAATCTCTACTGCGCAGACTCGGGCTCCAAATGAATCTCTACTGCGCAGACTCGGGCTCCAAATGATGTTATTTACTCAAGATGGCAGCGGCCATACTGAGATGCTTTGCCTTCACTTTTCTATAGTAGAAGGAATAGGAGACGCGTCGTCCATCTTGTTTTTACAGTCTATGGTGTGGGGTCATACAAGGGTGAGCCCTCACTACCGCCGAAGGTTATTCAGGAGTCACCAGCATTCACCAGTCTTGAACTAGTGTGGGGTTAGTGCTCAAGATGACCAGTGACTTCACAAGGGCCCTCCCTCTAGGTTTGAGGATAAGCCCATCCCATCCAACAACCCCCACATACTCTGTCCCCTCATTGTAAATGACCTATTAAAGAACACAACACCATGGTAAACAAGATGAATGGCTTTTTTCCCCCAATGAAGGCTTTCTATTTGAACCCCCTTTCTTAAGTCTATTAGAACATGTTAATTTATTAAAGTCAAACCGAAGAATTAAAACGGTCATTTGTCACTGCTCTCTTTGTGTGGGCTTAATGGTGGCACATGCTGTAAGGCCTGCAATTTGTATATCCTACTCTCCTTTTTGCTCTTATTGTTCTTTTCTTTTTAAGCCATTTTTGGGTTAAACACGAAAATAAATCAAGTTACACTCAGTTTCTTGTGCCATAACTGTGTGCTAATAATACATTTTATAAATGCTATATGTGAATAAAATATGTTAAACATTTGTCAATTAAATGATTACACATTTAATCTACCAGGTGACGTAGAAACAGCCCTGGATTTTTCTGTCATTTTCAAAGTAAGCTTTGCTCAATCTGTTCTGTGTTATTAAAATTCTGTCATTTACTTATCCTCATGTCATTCCAAACCTGTATGACTTTCTTTCATCTATTGAAAAACAAAAGAAGATATTTTGAAAAATGTTAGTAACCAAAGAGTTTCAGTTCCCATTTGACTATTGTATATTTTGTCCATGTAATGGAAGTCAAATTGGAACCAAAACCCTTCGGTCACCAACATTCTTCCAAATATCTTCTTTTATGTTCCACAGAAGAAAACAAGTAATACAGGGAATGACATGAAGGTGAGTAAATAATAGAATTTTCAATTTTGGATGGACTATCCCTCTCATTTAAATTGTTGTTTTTATTTTTTCTGCCTCTTTTAACCTCCATCATGTTTCTTTTGCCACCTTATCTCAAGGATAATCAGCCACACTCTTTCTAACACACTAACAAACACACTCACAGTCAGAGCTGTCAGTGAGCCAAACCGTATGCAGTAATCCCTATGTATTCACAAACCCATCCAGACAAACAATGTGTCCCGGCCATGTCCCACCCCCAGCACACCAGACCTAGGCCACCTGCAAACTCTTCACCATCCACACAAACACAAACCAAAGGATGAAGACCAGCAAGATTGTGTTAGTGTGTGATTTACTGTAACATATCTCTCTGACACTCGTGCATGTTATGAATTTTCTTTCCATTTGGAAACTGGTAACCGTGTGCAAATACTCTCCCTCCAGTCTGTTCATTCTTCTCTACACTCCACTCATATGTTCTCCAAATCCTCCACAAATCCCCCTCACACAAGCTGAGATGATAAGTGATCCTCTTCTGTTGTCGCCTGGAGGAGACAATGCTCAACAACTGCGTTCAACATCATCAATCTCAGAGGACATCCATCACACAAACAAAAGATGAAGTGAGCAGAGGGCTATGTTTGTGAAATGTCTGTTTGCTTACTCTCTTCTGCTCTTTTCTATCTTTAACCTCCATTTTTATTCAAACCTCTGCTTTCTCTTGAGTGAAAACATCCACAGAGATGCAAGTGCAATTGGAGCACAGAAACTGAGGAGTGATTTTATGGAATTGTGATGACAGGAATCCTTCAGTTTTAGATATACATCATTCTTTATCTGTTTTCCACCAGAATGCTCTAAAATTATACTATATGCTTTGCTTTTATTGCATTACTCGCTGCTTTTCTTCAAATATAAGATCTCTCAAACTAAGTTTATCCTTTTTTGCCTGGTTGTCAATTTACCTTTGGAAAAACCTAAGTTTGGCGCAGTAAGCAGGGTTTTGAAACAACAAGTTCCTGTGGCAACATAAAGACATGGTGGTCAAAGCTCTAATCCATTCCAAATGGATGTACACGTCAAGTGTGTTACGTTAACCTGTTTATCCTCAGACTGTTTGTGGGAGGGGGCTGGTGGGTTTATACACAATTAACCTGAATAGACCATGCTGCTTCATGATTGGCTGAAACAGAAAAAGCCTCAAAACCTTGTCATTTAAATGAGTTTGTCATTGGATGCTATTATCTAAAAACGCTCAGAAGTAATGACTTTTATAATGCTTAACATAGTTGTTTTTGCCATAGAAACTAAACTTATTGTTCACATAAACCAGTGAGAAAAGGCTAATAATGTTTTAATCTGACTTGTTGAACCATACACGCTCAATCTATGAACGTTATGTTTAATTTTCAGTAAGCGATGGCTAGATTTCAAATAAAAACTTTAGGTTTAAGTTTTGGAAACACAAGAATGGGCCATGCGTAAAGCATGTAAGAGAGTCAGATCGAGCGGAGATTGTTGTAGACCACCTCAGGTTAAGCTGACAATGTCCTGGGAAGACCAACAAGATTATAGCTGTGAACACCTGTTCCAGATCTTCAAACCAGCCAGTGTGACCTGCTGCTCCGACATTTAGTAACTTAATAAGAAATATGAAGAGCCTATGAATAAGCAACCTGTTGACCAGATGAGATGGTTAGTTTTTACAAAACAGTTTTAATATTCCTAGTTTTTTTTTCATTTCATGTTTTGTTCAGTTCCTACTGTCATTTTGACATAATTAGTAGCTCATGTGCCTGCTAATTGTTTTATTGTGTTCTACTGTCACTCAAATAAAGAATTACAATTATTCTTACTGTGTGAATACATAATAAGCTACAGATCTTGTATCATTTATCCAACACTGATGCTTTAAATAGGATATACAGTGGCCAAGTTTGACTTAGTAACACATGTCAAAGTGTCAGCTTTCAAGCAGTAACTACATGTCTATATTTGAAAATAGCCCACACTATCTCTAATAGGCTAAAGTGATCAAATGCCCATGCTCATTGTTTTGCCTATTTAAACGAGTCATTTAACTGAAAGCAGCAATCAGTGTAAAGCTTGGGTTTAAAAAAAGAGATATGATATAAAAAAAAATTGATCATGAACACTTTAATATAAACCTTCAACGCAATGCAAACATTTAATCATAACTTACCTGTAAAATGCAAACGAAGGGTGTCGGTTCGGCAAATGAATCGTTCTTTTGAGTCGGATCTTTTTAATTAATCAGCCATGAAAGGGACTTTCCACTAACCGGTCTGAAGAGTTGAATCAGGAGTCGGATACAATTGGTCCGAGTCATTGAATCGAATATGACCAATCCGTAACGACCTGAGAAGAACCGATGTGTGAGCTATATTAGGAGTGAACCGAAGATTTGGCTGACGAGGCGACAAGTGAGCAGAAGTTACAAATAAAACGCACTGGAAATGATGTACAGCGGGGACTTTTTTGCCCCACTGTATGTCCATAGGCGGAGCGTGTGTAAGGCTCCCTGGCCACGGGGTCTTGGGGCAAAAATGACACTAAAGTGGACACACATGCCCCTGCACAAACAAATTAAATATATTACGTCTGTTGCTAACAAAGTGTAAATTAATAAAAAAGTGTCGACTGCGCATTAAATTAAGATCTGCTCATGTTGCACCGTAATTCATTTTAGGCGTTTTTACAGTGTTGCGCATTATAACCAATCACACACGATTCTGTTGAGCCTAGGAATGCAAAGGCCAATCAGAGGCGTTCAGATGAGTCATCGCTGAAACTCATCAGCTTTGTTGAACGCGCGCACGTTCGATGACTGAATTCCGCGAATTCTCTCATCATAAACAACAAAGCGCAGATGTACATACAATGTAAGTAAGGGATTCATTTCGCAGTGTAGACAGCTTCAGTGATTACAACAATAGTTGTTTTTTTTGAGAGTGCGATAGATCAAAGTTAGTGATAATGTCATTTCTGTAGCCTACATAATTCATTCGCCGTTTGAATAACCGTGGGAAGGAAACGTTATATAATTATAATTTTCTAATGTTTTAATTAAATTATTATCACATTAAATACAAATTCAGTCCCATTAAACATATTTTATTAGCCTACATGACACCCATGCCTGGTTCTTGCCTAAAAAGGTTTATGATGTTTGTAGTTGATAGATTTGGCTGCTTTTAGCCTTACCCTGGAGTTAGTTCACCCTCCACCTATGTGTATGCCTATATCAGGTTTGTCTATATCAGGTTTGTTGGTTTTTGTTACAACGATCAAAAACGTATTAATGCAAGAGATGTATTTTTTTACTGTTTAGCCTGAATGCAAATTAGGCCTATATTTAGGTTCTACATTGGCTGAATCATGACTGCAACAAACGGAACTGCATGGGACACATGAACTTAAAAAACGTAGAAAACTGCAATATGTGCCGACATACAGCATGGCTTTACTGAGACGCTACAGAAAATGTAAACATGCGAGGCATTGACCACTTAAAGGGGTCATATGATGCGATTTCAAATTTTCCTTTCTCTTTGGACTGTTACAAGCTCTTGGTGCATAAAGAAGATCTGTAAAGTTGTGTTAATAAATAACAATTTGTCCCTCGTATCTCTTTGCCGCCTTGAAGAATTCTCAGTTCCTTAAAGTGTATAACGGCCGGGAAGCAAGAAAACACACAGTCAATGTATTCTCAATACTTCAATTTATTCATAGAAATACAGATATTATATAGGCATATGTCGAGGGGAGTTTCACCCTCTTAACCAATGAGGAGAGAATGACATACACATATAGGATCTTTGGCCAAATCTTTGTATAAAATGGCCACATGTACAGAAAAACATGTACATATTAGGAATAGACTTTTGGCGAAGGATGCTGAACCCGCCTCACAGTTCAGCACGAACTCCTTTACCTCGTAGTCCTAGCATTCATCTCCTTATTTGGGCATTTGAACCAAGCAACTAATGTATACATGTGCGCATGCCTACCTCGAATATGAGTAAGAGACATTAAAACACCATACAAGAGAGAGAGAACAGATAGAGGAGGGAGAGTGAGAGGGAAAGAAAGGAGGGGTGAGGCAT
>NW_015505194.1:74085-74765 GCF_001515645.1 Sinocyclocheilus grahami
GAGGGGAGTTTCACCCTCTTAACCAATGAGGATATGAATGACATACACATATAGGATCTTTGGCCAAGAACATGTGTTTATATAAAATGGCCACATGTACAGAAAAACATGGACATATTAGGAATAGACTTTTGCGAAGGATGAGGAACTCTCTTCAGAGTTTCTCACGAACTCCTTTCACCTTGTAGTCCTAGCATTCATGTCCTTATTTGGGCATTTGAACCAAGAAAAGCTAATGTATACATTTGCGCATGCATACCTCGCATATGAGTAAGAGATATTTAAAACATCATACAAGAGAGAGAGAGAGAGAAAAGGATAGAGGAGGGGGGATTCAGAGAGAATGCGTTGTATAGGGAAGAGTGAGAGAAGGAGAGAAGAAAAGGAGGGGTGAGGCATATCTGGAACCATTTCTTAAAAAGACAGAGAGTGTTTTCTAACAGTTGCTCTGTGGGAAGATTTGCATAACGCCGCCCAAAAGCAAAACTACTTTGTTTGGTCTTCCAAAAGAGGACGATATCTGCTTCATCATGCCTTTGGAGCTGATCCGTGCTGGTTGCTGAGGAAATACTACAACTTTGCGCTGTCAATCTCCGGATCGGCTTTCACTGTGGACGAAGCGGAGTCCAGCCCGGAGTCGTCACATGTCCTTCCGGACGCTCCTTCGTCGAAATCGCCAG
>NW_015505194.1:74808-75484 GCF_001515645.1 Sinocyclocheilus grahami
CCTTTCTCACGCCCGCCCCTCTGCTCGTTCGACCCCTCCCGCCGTTCCTCACTCTAGCCGCCGGCCTCTGCTCACTCTAGGTCGCCGTGTGTGACGCTGTTTCGGTGTGAAAGTGAAACTACTTTGTTTGGCCTTCCAAAAATGGACACGCGCCTCTGCTCTTTCGAACCCTCCCGCCGTTCCTCACTCTAGCCGCCGGCCTCTGCTCACTCTAGGTCGCCGTGTGTGACGCTGTTTCGGTGTGAAAGTGAAACTACTTTGTTTGGCCTTCCAAAAATGGACACGACTAGAAATCAGTGGTTAAGTTGTATTTACAACACTGTTCCAGAACACTCCAACCCAAATATTCGGATATGTGCAGCACATTTTATGGAGGACTGTTTACTGATACTGGGATGGTAGACTACAATGCCGGCTGTTCTGACTCAAAGATTGTAAGTACGTCTTTTATATTTAAAGAGTTTTTATATTTTATATATTTAAAGCGAATAGAGCTTGTTGTTTGTCATTTCTCCGATCACAAATGCAGACATGGTTTTATGTTTACGCGGCACGATGCAATGCAACGCGTAAAAAGACAGTATAAGTCATTATAATCCATAATTATGTCCCCACTGGATGCAATGAATGCCTCGTTTCTAATGGGTTTTCATGTTTTTGAATCATCGCTCCGGCC